>NW_026967523.1:0-303333 GCF_028390025.1 Pseudophryne corroboree | reverse complement strand
TTCAGGAGTGTCACAGTGACATCACTTATATCTATAGTAATAATACAGGGACATGACTGGGGAGGTGATAGGATCTGGGAGCATCACTGTGACCATATATCTATAGTAATAATACAGGGACATGACTGGGGAGGTGAGTGGATCTGGGAGCGTAACAATGACCATATATCTATACTAATAATACAGGGACATGACTGGGGAGGTGAGGGAATCTGGGAGTGTCACTGTAGACCTCACTTTTATCTATAGTAATAAAACAGGGATATGACTGGAGAGGCGAGGTGAACTGGAAGCATCACTGTGGCATCACTTTTATCTAAATTAATAAGACAAGGACATGACTGGGGAGGTGGGGCAGATCTGGGAGCGTCACAGTAATGTCACTTATATCTATGGTAATAATACAGGGACATGACTAATGAGGTGTGTGGCTCTTGGAGCTATACAGTGAAATTACTTTTATCTATAGTAATAATACAAGGACATGACTGGGGAGGGGAGGGGATCTGGGAGAGTCACAGTGGCCTCACTAATATCTATAGTAATAATACAGGGACATGACTGGGGAGGTGAGGGAATCTGGAAGCGGCACAGTGACGTCACTTATATCTATATCAATAATACAGGGACGTGACTGGGGAATTGAAGGGGTCTGGGAGAGTCACAGTGACATCACTTATATCTATAGTAATAATACAGTGACATGACTGGGGATTTTGGGGTATCTGGGAGCGTCACAGAAAAATTACTTATATCTATAGTAATAATACAGGGACATGACTGAGGAGGTGAGGGGATCTGGGAGTGTCACAGTGACATCACATATCTATAGTAATAATGCAGGGACATGACTGGGGAGGTGAGGGGATCTGGGAGTGTATATATTGATATTTGATGTCTCCACCATTATACAGGTTTACACAATAGTGAAGAAGACATCCAATGAGTATGAGACACCCAGCAGCCATCCCCCTGTATCAGGAGGATTGAGTAGAACCCAGAGCCCCATCACGGTGCCTCCACCTCACTCACTGACACATGAGAGACACAATGATCAGAAGATCCTGGAACTCACCAAGAAGATTATTCAGTTGCTGACTGGAGAGGTGACTGCCGGGAATGGGGCATTATACAGTAACACCGGGGAACGTGTCTGGGTGATGACTGGAGAGGTGACTTCTGGAAATGGGGTATTATACACTAACACCGGGGAACGTGTCTGTGTGATGACTGGAGAGGTGACTGCTGGGAATGGGGCATTATATAGTAACACCAGGTAACGTGTCTACAGCTGTGTGTGTCATTATATTTGTATTGTTTAATCTATTACTGAAATCAACAATTATTACAGTCTTCTTTTATTGATGGTTTATATAGGCTGAAGCCCAATTAAATAATATTAAAGTCAAAGATACAGAGGGAGAAGAAGAGACGTATGTGACTGATATGAAGGCAGAAGATATAGAGGGAGAAGAAGAGACTTATGTGACTGATATGAAAGCAGAAGATATAGAGGGAGAAGAAGAGACGTATGTGACTGATATGAAGGCAGAAGATATAGAGGGAGAAGAAGAGATGTATGTGACTGATATAAAGGCAGAAGATATAGAGGGAGAAGAAGAGACGTATGTCACTGATATGAAGGCAGAAGATATAGAGGGAGAAGAAGAGACTTATGTGACTGATATGAAGGCAGAAGATATAGAGGAAGAAGAAGAGACGTATGTGACTGATATGAAGGCAGAAGCTACAGAGGGAGAAGAAGAGACGTATGTGACTGATATAAAGGCAGAAGATATAGAGGGAGAAGAAGAGACGTATGTGAGGGGTTATCAGCAGTGTAAGGAGGAGGAAATCCCTACAGATACCAGCACAGGTGAGTAATAAACACTTATTACAGAAAAGAGTCATATATTCTCCTTGCTCAGTCACTACAGCAATCTCTTATCCTTCACCCTCCTCTATCAGTACAAATTAGGGAACTGTATTTGCCCAGTAGAGGAGTCAGGAGCCATCAGCCCCTATTATACTCCTGCTCTCCCCCTCACATCATGTCACTGTGTTACCAGCCCAGATATCTGACCACTCTCTGGTGTATTTCATACATCAGGAGCCATCAGTCCCTATTATACTCCTGCTCTCCCCTCACATCATGTCACTGTGTGTTACCAGCCCAGAGATCTGACCAGTCTCCTCCCCACACTCTCTCTGGTGTATCTCATACATCAGGAGCCATCAGCCCCTATTCTACTCCTGCTCTCCCCTCACATCATGTCACTCTGTGTTACCAGCCCAGAGATATGACCAGTCTCCTCCCCACACTCTCTGGTGTATCTCATACATCAGGAGCCATCAGCCCCTATTATAATCCTGCTCTCCTCCTCACATCATGTCACTGTGTGTTACCAGCCCAGAGATCTTACCAGTCACCTCCCCACACTCTCTGGTGTATCTCATACATATCACAGGAAATAAAGATAAAAATAAAAAGTCTCGGTGGAGTGGAGTGGGCAAAAGCCAGATTGTAGTGGATCAAGGATGGAGTTGTCAGAGAGGTAGCTTGTGAGATGGCTGTAGACCAGTCGTTCAAGTAGTTTGGAGGCGAATGGGAGAAGAGAGATGGGGCGGTAGCTAGTGAGTGATGAATGGTTCAGGTTGTTTTTTTCGAGACTAGAGGACACCAGAGCATGTTTGAATGGTGAGGGAAAGATGCCGGTAGAGAGCGATAGGTTAAAGAGGTGAGCAATGTGGGAGCAGGCAGTGGGGAGAGGGAGCGGAGAAGACGGGAGGGGAGGGGTTCCAAGGGGCAAGTTGAGGGGGGATAAGATGAGGGAGTGGACTTCCTTGTCTGAGGTGGGACGGAAGCAGGACAGGGTGGGATAGATGGAGGGGAGGGATGATGGGGGCAGCAGAGGGTTGACGGGAGTAGATGTCAATTTGGATAGCCACAATTTTGGAGATGAAGATGGAGGCAAAGTCAGTGACAGTGAGGCAGGAGGAGGGGGTCGAAGGAGAATTTTTAAAGTTTTAAAGAGTCGGTGTGGACTGGAGGACTGAGAAGCGATGAGTGTTTGGAAAAAGGATTGCTTGTCGAGAGAAAGAGCAGAGCGGCAGGAGGAGAGAATAAACTTGAAATGGAGGAAGTCCGCCAAGAGTGAGATCTCCTCCAGGAGCGTTCTGCGGAGCGTGAACATTTTTGTAGGAATCATGTTAGTTTGGTGTGCCAGGGCTGGGACAGAAGGTGGCTACCTGGTTGGGACAGGTCATGGTGGAAAGAGGAGAGAGGAAAGTCTCGAGGGAGGACAGGGTAGCGGGGTTGAAAGCCCCGAGATTGCGTCTGGTGATGTTGGGTCTGGGCGTGGAGAGGAGAGGGGATGATGAGAGGGTGAAAGTAGATAGTGGTCAGAGAGAATGAAGGAAGAGTTAGGGAAATCAGAGATCAGATCGGTGGGTGAAGACATGGTCAAGGGAGTTGCCGAGATTGTGAGTAGGGGTGGAGGACCATTGAGAAAATCCAAAGGTGGTGGAAAGTGCAAGAAGATTAGTGGAAGCTGCATTAGTGATGTTGATAGGGATGTTAAAGTCAACAAGGATGATAGAGGGGAGGTCGGAGGAGAGAAAGTGGGGAAGCCAGGCAGCAAAGTTGTCAAGGAAAGGTGAACAGCAGCCAGGGGGGCGGTAGATCACTGCCACATGGAGGTGAATGGGGTAAAAGAGGCAGATAGTGTGGACCTCAAAGGTGGAGAAGGTGAGGGAGGGCTCAGGTGGGATGACACAAAAGGTGCAGTTTGGGGAGAGAAGGATGCCCACGCCTCCACCCTAGCGGCCATCAGGTCTGACCGTGTGGGTGAAGGAGAGGCCTCCGTAGGAGAGTGCAGCAGGGGAGGGGGTGTCAAAGGAGGAGAGCCAGGTTTCAGTGATGGCGAGAAGGTTAAAAGAGTGGGAGATGAAGAGGTCGTGGATAGTTATGGCCATAAGTAACGGCTTGCCCACCGCATCCAGGTGACCTCATTAGTCGGGCAAGTCCCTAACATTTTGGGGGGTACAAATCTAGGGTGCGGGACCCCCCAAAATGAAGCAGCTGAGTGACCCCAGGGCAACACAAAAGTGAAAAAAATATATAGTGAAAAAGTGAAAATAGGTTAGTGAGAGAGGCTGCTGAAAACAGCAGGGGTAAATTAGTGAGAGGTAATGAAGGGGGAGATAAAGTAGTGAGAGGTAAAGTAGTGAAAAGTGAAGGTAGGAAATGAATTACATTGAAACAAAACACACGATAGGGATGAAAGTAAATATGAAAATAAGTGTTAACCGTAGATAGGCCTGGTGAGGCGGCCAGATCGGAATGTGAAGGTACGCATCCTTGATATCCAGGGATACTAGGAATTCCCCCTCCTCCAGACCTGAGATTACCGCTCTCAGAGACTCCATCTTGAATTGGAAAACCCTCAAGTAGGGGTTCAACGCCTTCAGGTTCAATATAGGCCTTACCGAACCGCCCGGTTTTGGTACCACAAACAGGATTGAGTAATAACCCTTGGTTTTTGGGTGAGGTGAAACTGGAACAATGACATATGTTCGTACCAATTTTTGAACGGCTTCCTGTAGGATAGCACTTTCTGTCAAAGAAGCTGGTAAGCCTGATTTGAAGACTCTGTGAGGTGGGAGTTCCTGAAACTCCAGTCTGTACCCCTGGGTATCAATATCCGTCACCCAGGGGTTAGGCATGATGACGCCCAGACGTGACTGAAAGCTTTTAGTCTCACTTCCACCTGTCTGATCTCCAGGCTGAGAGGTCCACCATCATGCTGAATATTTAGAGGAAGCAGAACCTGATTTCTGTTCCTGGGAACCTGTTGGTGCAGGTTTTTTGGATCTTCCCCGACCTCCTCTAAAGAAGATGGGAGGGGGTTTGGATTTTTTTTTATTTTGCGGTCCAAAAGGAATGCAGTGTAGGTGTAGGATAAGATTTCCTAGCTGGGGCTGCTGCAGAGGGAAGAAATGTCGACTTACCCGCAGTCGCCGTGGAAATCCACGCATCCAATGCGTCCCCAAATAGTGGCTGACCTGTGAATGGCAGGTTCTCCACACTTTTCTTGGACTTTGCATCCGCAGTCCATTGGCGTATCCAGAGTCCTCTGCGTGCTGAGACAGCCATGGAAGTAGCAGGCCAATGTCCTTCATGGCCTCCACCATGAAACCTGAAGAAACCTGTATGTGACGCAAAAACAAGTCAATGTTACTCCTATCCATAATATATAAGTCCTCTAGTAAGGTGCCTGACCACTTTTCTATGGCTTTAGAGATCCACGCACAAGCAATAGTGGGCCTTAAAGCCACGCCTGTAGCAGTGTATAGTGATTTGAGCATAGGTGGTCATTCCGAGTTGTTAGCTCAGTATTTTCTTCTCGCAACGGAGCGATTAGTCGCTAATGCGCATGCGCAATGTCCGCAGTGCGACTGCGCCAAGTAAATTTGCTATGCAGTTAGGTATTTTACTCATGGCATTACAAGGTTTTTTCTTCGTTCTGGTGATCGTAATGTGATTGACAGGAAGTGGGTGTTTCTGGGCGGAAACTGGCCGTTTTATGGGTGTGTGCAAAAAAACACTACGGTTTCTGGAAAAAACACGGGAGTGGCTGAAGAAATGGAGGAGTGTCTGGGCGAACGCTGGGTGTGTTTGTAACGTCAAACCAGGAACGACAAGCACTGAACTGATCGCAGATGCCGAGTAAGTGTGGAGCTACTCAGAAACTGCTAAGAATTGTCTTCGCAATTTTGCTAATCTTTCGTTCGCAATTTTGATAAGCTAAGATTCACTCCCAGTAGGCTTCGGCTTAGCGTGTGCAAAGCTGCTAAAAGCAGCTTGCAAGCGAACAAATCGAAATGACCACCATAGTCTCAATCTTGCGGTCAGCCAGCTCCTTTATGGCGGTTGAACCAGGGACAGGTAAAACCACCTTTTTAGACAGCCTAGATACAGAAGCGTCTACTATAGGTGGGTTTTCCCACTTCTTCCTATCCTCTTCAGGGAAAGGGAAAGCAATGAGATTTCTTTTAGGGATCTGGAATTTTTTCTCTGGGGTTTCCCAGGATTTTTCAAACAAGGAGTTTTACTCCTTAGAAGCAGGGAAGGTGAGGGAGGATTTCTTATTTACTGTAATATAAGATTCCTCTTCTTGTTCTGGAACCTTCACAGAAATATGCAAAACATCCCTAATGGCTTCTATCATTCGCTGCACCCCTTTAGCAAGGGATGAAGCCCCCCCCCCCCCCCCTGCATATCCCCATCACCGTCCCCTGTATCAGAGTCGGTATCAGTGTCAGCTTTCATTATCTGGGCAAGTGTATGTTTTTTGGGTATGTAGGTGGGGTTTTAGATGAAGTAGTGGGAGCTGAATACTTCAAACCCACCACAGATTGTCTCAAAACCTGCGTCTCTTTCTCATTATGTGACATCCTTGTTGAAATCTGGGATATCATTCCTCTTAAAGAATCCACCCATGGGGGTTTGGATTCAGAAGGCTGAGACAGCACATTGCAGTACTGAGTACATGGAATAGACTCCACAGGAGAAGATACACACTCTGCAGCACAGGACACAGAGTCCTTAGACTTGGTAATATGGATATACACACACACACACACACACACACACACACACACACACACACAGGAAAATGTCAGACACAGTTTCCCCCAGAGTACCTTCAGAGAGTCACAGAGTATAAGGAGCCAGCCACACAGCGCCCCTGTAGGCAGTTATTATGATAAAAGCCCGGTGCTGACTGACTTTAATAGGGAGGGCAGCGCTCCCTGTCAGTGTCCTAGTTCCTATGATCTGCCGGGAGAAAATGGCGCTGGTGAGTGCTGAATCCGCTCTGAGAGGAAGCCCCGCCCCTTGTAATGGCGCGCGGCTTCCCGCACTAATTGTTTATACTGGCCTGAGGATTTTAGTGATAACAGGAGGATTAGCCCCTGTTATCTGCGTGACCAGTGTAGGTTTATCCGCGCTGGCTCAGGACGCCCTCAAAGCGCCTACACTGTGTGTTGCTGAGCCTTCCTGTAGCGTAGCCTGTCAGAGCTGCGCTCCCACCCTTGTGCCGCCATACCCTGCCGCTAACCGAGACGCTGGCGCTGTACTCACCACTTTTCTTTCTTCAGGCTTTGTTAGGGGGTGGCGGCTGTGCTGCAGAAGTGAGCAGTCACCTCGTGGGCTTGTGATCAGCACCCTCAGGAGCTCAGTGTCCTGTCAGCGGAGTAGAGAACCATTAACTCTTCAGGAAGTTGGTTCATATTCCTGATTCCCCTCCCCTCCCCCCCCCCCCCCAAGTCCCACAAAGCAGGGAGGCTTCTTGTAACCTAACTCTATATAAAATAAAAACAACTAAAAAAACTCCTAGGAGCTCCCCTAGCTGTGACCGGCTCCTCCGTGCACATTTTCTAAACTGAGTCTGGTAGGAGGGGCATAGAGGGAGAAGCCAGCCCACACTATTAAACTCTTAAAGTGCCAGTGGTTTCCAAAGGACCTGTCTATACCCCATGGTACTAAATGGACCCCAGCATCCTCTAGGACGTAAGAGAATGTAGATTATAACCTAGCATATGATGATGATTACAGGGTATTATATGGTGTATTGCATGTAAAGTACCTTGTTCCACACCTACTCTGCTGTAGCAATATACGTTATATAAGGGTGAGTAACACTTGTACAGGCTTACCAGCGTATGAGCACACACATAAAGGAATGCTACCTTACCAATGTTTCCAGGAGTAACGTTAGGAGACATTTCTCTGATCCATCAGCTCATATGACTGATGTTATTATTAATCTAGAATCTCCAATTCATACGATATGTTCCCCATCCATTGTTTTACATTGGTGCTGACATAGGACTTGGCGAGTGACTACATCTCCATTTATACTTCATGGTTAGTTACCAGGGTAAGAGAGAGATATATCTAAGTCTTATTATAATATTACATTTGTTATTGTGAGTGTTCTCAGGAGGGTGGACACAATGATAGTCTGAGACACAATATTATAAAGGCTTCACATTTACAATTAAGTGTCCCAGAAAGTCGTCTTCTCCTATTGTTTACAAGATTAATATTGTTACAGAAAATGTCTAATTTCATAATGTGTTTTATTTCCAGCAGATGGACACACAAGCAGGAATATCTCAGAAGGACATCTAATGTTATCCCCGGATTGTGACATAAAAGATAATGACAGTAGACAGGATTCTCCAGGAGATCACCCCATTACACCTATTATACATCCAGCTCTATCAGCTGATCCCTCTGATCCTGGGAAGTGTTCTCCTGATCACTCTGATATTGGTGCATCTGTTACAGCTCTGACAGTAGATACAGTGTTTCCCTGTTCTATAGATGCCAAATGTTTTACACAGAACACAAAGCCTATTAACGCACACACAGGTAAGGCAGGTGAGAGGCCACTGATATGTTCAGAGTGCGGGAAATGTTTTACACAAAAATCACAACTTGTTACACATCAGCAAAGTCACACAGGTGAGAAGCCATTTCCATGTTCTGAGTGTGGGAAATGTTTTGCACGGAAATTAAATCTTGTTAGACATCGCAGAAGTCACACAGGTGAGAAACCATTTTCTTGCTCTGAGTGTAGGAAATGTTTTACACGGAAATCAGATCTTGTTATACATCACAGAAGTCACACAGGTGAGAAACCATTTTCTTGCTCTGAGTGTAGGAAATGTTTTACACGGAAATCAGATCTTGTTATACATCACAGAAGTCACACAGGTGAGAAGGCATTTCCATGTTCTGAGTGTGGGAAATGTTTTGCACGGAAATTAGATCTTGTTAAACATCACAGAAGTCACACAGGTGAGAAGCCATTTCCATGTTCTGAGTGTGGGAAATGTTTTGCACACAAATCAGATCTTGTTATACATCACAGAAGTCACACAGGTGAGAAGCCATTTTCTTGCTCTGAGTGTTGGAAATGTTTTACAAAGAAATCACATCTTCTTACACATCAGAGAAGTCACACAGGTGCGAAGCCATTTTCTTGCTCTGAGTGCGGGAAATGTTTTACACGGAAATCCCAACTTGTTACACATCAGCAAAGTCACACAGGTGAGAAGGCATTTCCGTGTTCTGAGTGTGAGAAATGTTTTACACGGAAATCACATCTTGTTAGACATCAGAGAACTCACACAGGTGAGAGGCCATTTCTATATTCTGAGAAATAAATCATCTCTTGTTGCACACAATAAACATCACTCAGGTGAGGAACCATTTTAATCTTCTGGAGTATACTTATCATTGCCATGTGTTGTTCTTATCCTGTCTCCTATGCTTTTTGCAATATACATGTTACCACTGGGTGAAATAATCAGATGTCATGTCCTCATCTACAACTGCTACGCCGATGACCTGTCTTTGCTCCAGGTACTGAGTACCCAGTACCAATCCTGAATGGTTGTCTAGCTGAGCTCCAGGTGTGGGTGTTGCCAGTTGGCTGTGACTCAATCCTGGTGAAACAGGTCCTTATGATAGAAGCTCACCAACAAAGGACAGGGCTACAGCTCAGCTTTGCAAACCAACCAACCAACCGCTTGGGGGTTCAGAGATACAGAATTCAGATCCTGTGCGGAATCTTGGTGTCCTGGATGGTGGAGTGACACTTAGACATCAGGTATCAGCCACAATCAGATCCTCATCTGAAGAACATAGCCAGACTCCAGCACTTTATTTCCCTCAGAAGATCTACCTACAGTCATACATGTACTTGTATCATCACACATAGACTACAGCAATGTCCTCTACCTGGGTCTCCCAGCAAAAGAATTGCACCACTTGTGGCTTGTACAGAATGCAGCAGCCAGGCTGTTACCTAACCAGCCCGTTCCTGCCACATAACACCCATTCTCTGCTCCATTCACCGGCTGCCTGTAAGATGGTGACTATTACATAATCTTACTGACTCTCCCAGCCCTACATGACCAGGGTCCGTGGTACCAGAAGCAGCTTCTGCCTCCTTACTGCCCTGCTTTCTTCCACCTGCAGATGAAGGACTGTTACCAGCAGTACAAAGAATCCCCAAGCAATGCTGAGAGGTCAGGGGGAAGACAGGGTGGTGGCACTAGTGCTGTAGCGGGGGCTGCCGGAGGCAGTGTCTATAGGTAATATTGTCCCCAAGCAGCGCTAAGGTGTCAGAGTGGAGACAGGGCAATGGAAGTAGTGGGGGGAGGCGGGTGGGTGGCAGTAGCTGGAGGGGAAGGTGGCATTTGGGGAGACAGGGCGGTGGCAGTAGGGGGAAATGAGGCGGTGACAGTGATAGGAGACAGGGTGGTAGTAGTGGGGGGAGATGGGGTGGTGGCAGTAGTGGGGAGGAGTCAGGGTGGGTGGCAGTAGTGGGGGGAGACAGGGCGGTGGCAGTAGTGCTGTAGCGGGGGCTGCCGGAGGCACTGTCTGTGGGTAATATTGTCCCCACGCAGCGCTAAGGTGTCAGGGAGACAGGGCAATGGCAGTAGTGGGGAGGAGTCAGGGTGGGTGGCAGTAGTGATGGGAGACAGGGCGATGGCAGTAGTGGAAGGAGACGGTGGTAGTGGGGGAGACGGGCCGGGTGGCAGTTATGTGGGGAGATGGGGTGGTGGCAGTAGTGGAAGGAGACAGGGCAGGTGGCAGTAGTGGAGGGAGACAGGGTTGGAGGTAGTAGAGGGAGACAGGGCGGGTGGCAGTAGTGGGGGGAGACAGGGTGGGTGGCAGTAGTGGAAGGAGACAGGGCGGTGGCAGTAGTGGGGGAAAGAAGTTGGGGGGACAGGGTGGGAGGCAGTAGTGGGGGGAGACTGGGCGGATGGCCGCAGTACAGTACCAGGGGCTGCTGGAGGCAGTAACGAGGTGTATGGGTCCTGCACAGAACCAGTTG
This sequence comes from Pseudophryne corroboree, assembly GCF_028390025.1. NCBI lineage: Eukaryota > Metazoa > Chordata > Amphibia > Anura > Myobatrachidae > Pseudophryne > Pseudophryne corroboree. The sequence goes on along the minus strand of NW_026967523.1, from coordinate 292,417 downwards.
ATAATTAGACTTGATTATTATGCTTCCTTATTTCTAATTAATCCCTTGTATGTGTCACTGTTATTTGCTGTGTCAGCCTTTATGTGTGTTCTGTGTAATAATCCTGAAAGTAGTGCTGCTACCGATCTCGTATCATTTGTAGTAACTTGGAAAAGATGAGATATGAGGTGCACTCTGGAAGCTTATAGGGGGTTAATCAGAGATGAATGCATATGTGACATCACGCAACCCCTTGGAAAATGGTCCTGGCCCGCCCGCGTTCACGTCGCAGGGATGCGGCCACAATGAGTGTGTCTGCGCAGCCGCTGCGCATGTGCATATTGCCACCATCAGCAAACTGCTGCGGGCAGCTATTGCGGCTGGGTCTGAATGGCCCCCATAGGGTTTTGGCTCTCCTGATATGTATCTGTTTTACTTACCTGCAATACTATAATGTAACTTGAATTGTTTCTGTGCTTTAAAGGATATTTATCCATGTTGTGCAGAGTAAAGTATACTGCTCCAAAAAAATAAAGGGAACACTAAAAAAACAACAACATCCTAGCTCTGAATGAATGAAATATTCTTATTAAATACTTTGTTCTTTACATAGTTGAATGTGCTGACAACAAAATCACACAAAAATGATCAATGGAAATCAAATTAATTAACCCATGGAGGTCTGGATTTGGAGTCACACTCAAAATTAAAGTGGAAAAACACACTACAGGCTGATCCAACTTTGATGTAATGTCCTTAAAACAAGTCAAAATGAGGCTCAGTAGTGTGTGTGGCCTCCACGTGCCTGTATGCCCCTCCTACCATAATCCGTTTAGAAAATGAGCCCAGAGGAGCCGGTCACAGCTAGGGGAGCTCTACAGAGCTCTTTTAGTAAAATCTAGTGGGAGGAGCCAGCCCACAGTGTTAAACTCTTAAAGTGCCAATGGTTCCTGGTGGACCTGTCTATACCCCATGGTACTAATATGGACCCCAGCATCCTCTACGGACTACGAGACAAGTATTTACCGGTAGGTATATAAAATCATCTAAGAAAAAATGGTCTATAACAATTAGGGGTAATCCTTATTATTCACTATTGTAAAATATTCCAACGTTTTGGAACGCACAGCCGTATTCCTTTGAGCCGGTGGAACGCATATTAAGGAGATGCGAATCACAGGCGATCCCATTTTGATGTTTGAAACGTAAAAACGTAACATACGGGCAATAGTGGAACGCATGGGAAGGGAAGTGCGTCACCTGGTGGGCCGAATCTCATTGGCTTAGTTATTTAATTGAAAGCACGTCCCATTTAGATATCTTTGGAGCGGACACATTGGCCCTGGTCATAGGCTTAAATCCTCTGACATTCATTGGCCAGTGGTTATGGTTGCCATGACAACCCGAAAAAACAGAAGTAAACATCATTAATGCCATGGAAATTGTACAATGTGACTGTTTATTACATATCAAATGGTGACTGTACCAAGCTTCAATGGTCAAAATGTACATTTAGTTTATGGATTATCCTCATTTTCCAAAGTAATATATGTATCTGCCTAATTGAATTAGGAGTGGGCGGGACTATAAAGAGTTTAAATAGATGGCTCTGGGATCTGACACACACCATCACCCTGAGAAAGACTAAAGCAGTCGAAACGCGTTGGTGGGGTGGTTGTTTGGACACCCAGACCTGTACTTGTGGCATCCAGCAGAGTGGTGAGAATAGATGGGCCCTTTTTGTTATTTATCCGCTCAGCTGTGATTTTGTTTCCATTGACCCAAGTCAGGCCATTTTGGTGTGCCTGTGTGTTTTATATATTTATACCCATTAAATACCGTTTTTATCACTATATGGTTGTTTTTTTTGGGAGCTACGTTACCTCTGTGGAAAAGAAACCGCTACGGGAATTTACAACATCAGTTTCAAGTAAGCTTATGTGTAAGCCTGGCTAGTTACCTTATCAGCCTATAAAGAACTAATCTTTTGTAAAGCCTGAGAGATATGGCTGTATAAACTTGAGAGTGGGCATTTATAGAATGATATCCTTTGCAACCTCGGGAGGTCCTGTTACACACACTGCTCACGGAGTGGGGGTTCTGTCTCACCTGCACCCACATCTTATACTATATTTTATAAAGAAATACTACACATTGGTATTTTTTATTTATTTTTTTAAATTCATCGACGTTGACCTGTGGGAATATCCTTGACCGTGTGGGGGAGATAAAGAAACTGCTACATGACCATATACAACTTGTCTCAAGTAAGCACACGTGTAAGCGTGATATTCTCCTGATCTTTTAAGTGTGAGAGATTTTGAATATATGAAGCAACGATACCTTTATAAGCATGGAATTTGCTGTCTGATGTAAGCTTATGAGTGAGCATCAATCTTCTCTGACCGTCTCACGTTTCTGGTGGTCCCGTAATATCCATTTCATGTTCACAAAGTAAAAGATTTCTGCTGGATTTATCTCCATTCCCCATTATTAATTTGACACATTGGATTTTCTTTCTATGTTTTCTATTCACATATGGTCATCCATTGGGAAGAGACTGTATATTCGTGAATTATAAAGAAATAAGAAACGGAAACCGTGAACATCATACAAGGACATTTCGTATTATAAGTATCTGGTACCCTTCTTTGTTTGGCGCATGAAAGTATCCCCCTCTTTTGCATTGTATTCCCTGTTGTTTCCAGTCTTCATAACACTGGAAGAGATTCTTGATTGCTGCCTTCATTGTCCAGCGCAGGTGTAAACTATTCCCTTCTTTTGAATGGGCTTTACACCCCGAGTTCTTCCACACTCTGGTAGACAAGTGGGAGTTACTGAAGATAGATCTCATGCCATGCCGTCCCGTCAGAACAACAAAGTTCACGCGTACGGGTCAAGAACAAAGGATCCCAGGACAACCTTTGTGGATGCCCTGTCAGTGAGATGGGAATTTCATCTGGCCTATGTGTTTCCACTGATCGCCCTGTTTCCCAGGGTGATGTAAAACAGGGAAAGGGCGCCGTGATACTAATAGCTCCGGCTTGGCACAGAAGACATTGGTACACAGATCTGCTGAGGATATCGATGGATGCTCCATTTCTACTTCCTCAACATCCAGATCTACTGTCTCAGGGTCCTTGCTATTACAAGCACCTGGATCAACTGTCTTTGACGGCGTGGCTCTTGAGACTTCCATTCTGAAAGCAAGAGGATTCTCACAACTGCTAATTCAAACAATGCTTAAAGCAAGGAAACCATCCTCCACTCGCATTTATCACCGAATATGGCAAGCCTATATTCAATGGTGCAGTGACCGGAAATTTGACCCTAGGTCTTTCAGAGTTTCCAGAGTCCTAACATTCCTTTAGGCAGGAATGGATAAAGGTCTACGGGTGGCTTCCTTGAGAGTTCAGGTGTCAGCATTGTCTGTATGGTTCCAAAAGAAAATTGCTAACCTACAGGATGTGTGCACTTTCTTCCAGGAAACGCTTCACATCCAACCACCCTGCAGTGCCTTGGGATATAAGTTTAGTCCTAAAGGCACTTCAAGTTGCTCCATTTGAACCACTAAAGCAGGTGGATCATAAATGGTGGACAGCTAAAGCTCTCTTTCTACTGGTTGTTGCTTCAGCTAGAAGAGTGTCAGATTGAGGGGCATTATTATGACGCTCCTTTTCTGATTTTTCATCCAGATAAGCGGTTCTTAGAACCAAATCTTGTTATCTTCCTAAGGTAGAGTCTAAATTCCACCTTAACGAAGAAATTGTTGTCCCGGCCTTCCAAGGGCCGGACCTTTCTGTGGAAGATGTATCATTGGACATAGTTCGTGCCTATATGATTTACGTGGATCATATCAGTGCCATCAGAAAGACAGACACTCTCTGTTCTCTATGGATTTTACAAGAGAGGATGGACTGCTTACAAGCAGACACTGGCGAGGTGGCTTCAGATGACGATTTCAGAAGCATATTCTCAAGCTGAACTCCCTATTCCGGCTAATATCTCTGTTCACCCTACACGTAAGGTAGGTACATCATGGGCAGCACAACGTAGTGCTTCAGCTAAACAGATATGTAAGGCAGCCACATGGTCTTCCATTAACACATTCATTATACATTATGCCTTTGATACCTCAGAACGCTGAATTCAGGCGAAGGATTCTCCTGTCCAATCAGGAGCCTCCCCACCACTAAATTTGCTTTAGGATATCCCAATGTTATCCTGTGGATAACCTGTGGACACTGCATGAGAAATAATAGTTATGGTAGACTTACCGTTGATAACTCTATTTCTCCTTAGTCCACAGTATCCACAGGGATCCCACCCTGATGCACCTGATTTGAGGATCCTTTCACCTACTAACATCTTCCTTCTTGTACAGAAGGGTGTGCATGTGTGTTCTTCTCACCTGATTTGGGCTTTCTATGATGCTCCTGCCTTGAGCTTTGGAAAAGAACTGAATTGCCTGAGCCAGGAGGCGGGGATTTAGGGGACTGGCCCATTGCATTCTGGAAGTACGAAAGCCTTTGATCGTTGGTACCAATGCACTGATGCTACCTCATATCCCAAATGTATATCCTGTGGATACTGTGGACTTAGGAGAATTAGAATTGTCGACGGTAAGTCTGCCATAACTACATATATTTCTGGCATGGTGTGGCTGCTTGCTGGGGCACAGGCTTGAGGCTCCTCATGCCACGTGACACAATGCTTAGGATATATCTGGTGCAGAACCTGTCATGTATCCACATGCTCCTTGTACAGCTGGCCTCAGGGAATTGGCTAATGACCGGCTCCTGTTACTGAGTTGGCAGCATCTGAGTCTTGCTACCGTCGTCTTAGGTATATAATACATTTATTGAGCTTGTGTATGGGAACCAGCATTCAGAATCCTGCACCTTCCCTGCTGATTACCTGTCCCCTGGCACTTGGATGACGGCCTTCTCTGGCTTCTGATCCATGGCCTTAAGGGCACACCAATGATTCGTAATGGAAGTATCTTCAGGAGCGTTCACATTTAAGGAGGAGGACAGGGCCTCTTGCAAAATTCTGGTGCCTTCAGCATCCATTAATATATAATCCTGCAATCTCCACGGTGGTAAAGGAGGAGTAGTGGGAAAAGGCGACCAGGACCCTATCAGAGGGGTGTGATCAGACCATGAAATTACTGTCGGTAGAATAATTCAAGCGACCAGGTTCTGGGACACAATGTGATAAATATGGAGACTGACACAGGACATTTCATAAAGGTTAAGCATTTATTTCTCTAAGTTACAACAATGAGAACCTGCAAATAACAAGTTATACTCAGTTACAGTAATAGCAAGAACAAATTATCACACACACCTGGATGTCTAATTCTCCAAGACTTCATCATAGAGGTCATATTCAGCTAATAAAGGGAGCATGAGGAAGCTGAGGAACGTGCGGCATTAATGGTCTGTTCATCAGTAGTGGAGGATCTATCAAGATGAGGACAGGAGCAAGAGTAACATCTCCCATAAGGAGAAGTGCAATTTCTTGTAGCTTTTGAAAAAAAAATATGTAAGAAATCGGGGCTGTCTGGGATGAGGGGCATAGAGAGAAGTGAGGGTGACATATTTATAATGGATTTTCCCAACTAGAATCCAATATCTACCATTGCAATCCACCGACTTGCTGTCCAGGTGAAAGGGGCAGGATCTATGGGAAAGGATGGCTACACCACAGGAGATATAGCATGCTGGGTAGTTATTGGTAAACTGAGGGGGAGAGTGCAATGGAACATGTGAGTCCTGAATGGCTACCACCGCCGCCTTCTGGTCAGCGAAATATTTTAGTGAAAGACGTCTCTTATGAGGTGAATTAAGACCTCTTACATTAAGACTTAAAAACTTCACCATGATAGAGAGAGATCAGATCATGGAATGAAACATCTAAGATCATCTGTGTAAAGTCCAGTAGAGTGTAGGGCGTGTGCATACTTAAAATCTATCAGACAGAAAATATAAAATAGGGAACAAAAATGGGAGACAAAAAGAAATAGCGTTCATAAAGGAGCTAGAGATTCCGTCACCAGGCTACCGTGACAGAAAAGTAGAAAAAGGTGGCGGTCGGGCCTGAAAGGGAAACCCACAGACTACCCCAAGTAGCCATACGAGAGGCAAAATCTAGTAATCATAGTAACAATTGTACAAAGAAATACCAAATCTCAATGTAACCAATGTATCCAAAGGAGGTAAAGGCCAAGAACATGGCCTGATATCCAATGTAGGTTCTACCAACACCGTTATAAGGGCAACAGGATGTTAGATGAATCAGTCATGCTTTGCCTGAACACCCAAACATTCTAAAAAGGTATTATGAAACGTAACAGTGGAAAGATTATCAGACCATATACTATATAGCAATTAAATAGCACAGGAAATTAAGATAACGAGATTTATGGTAAGAACTTACCTTTGTTAAATCTCTTTCTGCGAGATACAATGGGCTCCACAAGGATAGACATTGGGGTGTAGAGTAGGATCTTGATCCAAGGCACCAACAGGCTCAAAAGTTTTGATTGTTTCCAGAATGCATAGCGCCGCCTCCTCTATAACCCCACCTCCCTGCACAGGAGCTCAGTTTTTAGTTAACCAGCCCAATGCAGTAGCAGGTAAAAGAGATGACAACAGTTAGTAGCCACATACACCACACTCTCACGACAGGAGAAAGTGTCAGCGGCTAATGCCATACCAACCCAAAAAAAGCTAGGTGCGTCAGGGTGGGCGCCTTGTGGAGCCCAATGTACCTCGCAGAAAGAGATTTAATAAAGGTAAGTTCTTACCATAAATCTCATTTTCTGCTGCGGGGTACACTGGGCTCCACAAGGATAGACATTGGGGATGTCCTAAAGCAGTTCCTTATGGGAGGGGACACACTGTAGAACCCGGCTTTCAAAGGAAGCATCCTGGGAAGCGGCAGTATTGAAGGCATAGAAACTTATGAACATGTTCACTGAGGACCACGTAGCCGCCTTGCTCAACTGTTCAAGGGTCGCACCACGGCGGGTCGCCCAATAAGGTCCAACAAGCCGAGTAGAATGGGCCTTAATGTTAGCAGGAGCCGGAATGCCAGCCCGAACATAAGCATGTGCAATCACCATTCTAATCCAACAGGCCAGGGTCTGCTTGTGAGCAGGCCAGCCATGTTTGTGAAAACCAAACGGAACAAAGAGGGAATCAGACTTCCTTATGGAAGCTGTCCTCTTCACATAGATACGGAGAGCCTGTACCACATCCAAAGACCGCTCTTTGGAAGACAAATCAGGATAGGCAAAGGCCGGAACCACGATCTCCTGATTAAGGTGGAACAATGAGACCACCTTATGTAAATACCCGGGACAAGTCCTAAGAACCGCCCGGTCATGGTGAAAAATCAGATTGGGGAACTACAAGACAAGGCACCCAAATGCGACACTCGTCTAGAAGAGGCAATAGCCAGTAGAAACAAGACCTTAAGAGAAAGCCACTTAAAGTGCACCAATTCAAGTGGTTCAAAGGGAGACTCTTGTAATGCCTCCAAAACCACCGACAAATCCTAAGGAGCCACAGGCGGGACATAGGGAGGTTGAATCCGCAAAACACCCTGAGTGAAGGTATGTACATCAGGTAAGGTTGCAATTTTTCTCTGGAACCAAACCAACAAGGCAGAAATATGAACCTTGATGGAAGCCAGATGCAGGCCTAAGTCTAGGCCCTGCTGAAGGAAAGCCAAAAGCTTGGCTGTACTAAACTTGGAAGCGTCATGATTGTTAGATGCGCACCAAACAAAGTAAGAATGTCAGACCCTATGGTAAATCCAAGCAGAAGCCGGTTTCCGGGCCCACAACATAGTCTGAATGACCGCCTCAGAAAATCCTTTAGCCCTCAAGACAGAAGCTTCAAGAGCCATGCCGCCAAGCCCTAGTAGACACAGGGGCCCTAAACAAGGAGATCTGGTCGTTGTGGAAGTAGAATGGGATGCTCTAGCGAGAGGCCCTGGAGGTCTGAGAACCAGTGCCGTCTGGGCCACGCTGGAGCTATGAGAAGCAGGCTTCCTCCTTCCTGCTTGAACTTCCGGATTACCCTGGGCAGAAGTAACACCGGAGGGAACACGTACGGCAGCCAAAAGGTCCATGGAACCACCAGCGCATCCATGAATGCTGCTTGAGTACTTGGCAGACAGGCTGTTTTAGCAGATGCCAAATCAGCCACTCTCTTATTAAGGTCCTCTCCGAAAAGGATATCTCCCATAAAAGGTAGTACCTCCAGGGTTTTCTTAGAGACCAGATCCACAGACCAGGACCGCAGCCATAAAATCCGGCAGGACAGAACGGACGTAGTAGAAGCCTTGGCTGCCAGGATACCGGTATCAGAAGCCGCCTCCTTAATATAGTGAGAAGCTGTGACTATATACTATAAGCATTGCCGAGCATGGTCAGAAGAGATTTCAGCTTCCAACTCCTGGGCCCACGCTTCAATAGCTTCTGCAGCCCATGTTGCTGCAATAGTGGGCCTATGCGCAGCACCCACTAGAGTGTAAATCGCCTTTAGACAATGACTACCCTCCACACACTTATCCGTAGGCTCTTTTAGAGACGTGACGGTAGTGCTGATGAGACCACTATCCTTGCCGCATGTGAATCCACTGGCGGAGGCGTTTCTCAATTTTTACTCAGCTACGGCGTGAGGGGATAGTGAGCAAGCAGCTTCTTGTGAGGCTTGAACGTCTTTCCTGGATTTTCCCAGGATTCCTGATGTTTATCAACAAGATGATCAGAAGGAGGTAAAACTTGTTTAGCCACCTTCTGACGCTTAAACCTGTCCGGTTTCTTAGGAGGAACGGACGGCTCCGGGTCATCCGTAATTTGAAGAATGATCTTGATAGCCTCCAATAAATCAGGAACATCCACTTGTGAAACACCATCCCCATCAGGAGCATCCAGATCGGTATCTGTGGGATCAGTATAAACGCTATCTTCATCAGACGAGCTGTCAGGGACAGCAGTGGATTGTGAGGAAGTAATGACCCGCTTGGATGACCTCTTGGTCTTATGCGGCCGAGGGTTAGACTTCTTAGTAGTCAGGGAATGGCTCAATTGCTATAACTGAGTGGACAATTGATCTGCCCACGACGGATTAACTGCGGGGACCATGAACTGTTGCTCCGACACAGGAGGTCCCATAGGGGGCGTTAGTCTGGTAACTTGCATAGTCAGTAGCGTGGAGAAGGTAGTCCACAGTGGGTCATTCTGAACCCCCGTTGCTACCGTCCCACTGGGGGGCAAGGAACCCCCAGAACCCTCAGCTACTACGTTTTCCTCAAATGTGTCTGCAGCTTCATCACCACTCCCGGTGGGATCAGCCACAGAACCTGTCAAAGTCAGAAAAATATCACTATGCACACTGCCATATTTGCACCTCATACATGTCTGCGCTGCGCATGCGTGCGCTCTCCCGTGCGTGCGCATACCTGCTGTTACGTGCACCCGCAGGCGCACTGTATGCGCATTTACGGTAGAGTTTCTGTGTGCCCAGCGTGCGACTGAATCGTTACATAATTTAACCATATAATGTATTTTATAAGTTAATATTCCCCTGAGTCCAGCAGGTATCAGTGGGTCTCAAATGGCTCTTTGACCTTAGAGATTCCCCAAACAATAGTTTGCATGTTGGGAGGGCTTCACATCTTCATATGCATAGTTAAGCACAGGAATAGTAATTGAAGATTAATTGTATTCCGAATCAGTGTCTTTCCCGCAGACGGAGTACAATAGCCTTTAATTACACTGAGCTTTGAGACTCAATGAGGAGGGCCAACACCTGTGTTTACAAAATGGGGCTGGATTTGTCTCCAGAAGAATGATTGCTGAGATGTCATTGTCTCAACTGAAAGTGGACATCATGAATATCGAACAAAACCCAAAGACAGGGTTTTGTTTTGTATTCGCCAAACAATAGCTTCCCACAAGACAGGAATGTGTTAGTCATCACCCATTGTTTTGCATAACCAAGGCCACTGATACAAGACAGCCCACATACTGTGAAAGACACACTTCCTGTGGTTGACACACCCCCACAGCTGGAATGCAGGTATGATATTATCCACTGGAAATCACAGGGCTCACTCACTCACACAGCTACCTGGCACCCAGCAGCATGGCTGCTTCATCCCTAGGGCTGACCTCCAAGCGGAAGGCTAAGTATAGAATTCACATGGCTAGATAAGGAAATATAGACAGATTGCTTTAAGGTCAATTGGGCTGGTTTAAATAGGATATTGTAACTTGTTTGTGTGATAGATCTGGGAATCTGTGATGGTAGCTGGGACATTAGACAACCTGTAGCATAGCATTTGTGGTATTTGTTTGCCTATGGTGATTTAAAATAGATTGTGCTGGTTTGTTATAATATATCTTGTTAATCATGAATACCACCATGCAGTTACTTTTGAATATGTGCTTGTAGCAATGGCAGGCTGATACTTGTGGGTACCTGGTGGTCTGGTCTTGTGATAGCTCATATGCTCTGGTTATTGAGATACTGTGTTTGCTTGAAATTGTGAAAGGTGATTTAGATGGTTTGGAATTGTAAAATCATAACATATGCATTGTTTTGAGGCTTGGACATTTTGGAATAAAATTGAGTCTTGTGTCTTCTGCTATGTGATTGTGGTGTAGCAGAGAGTGCCATGTGTTTGGACCTGCAAATCTAAAATGGCTTTCAACCATGTGGTGCAGTCTTTGGAATCATGGGAGGTTATTCCCAAAATGGAGTCTAGCTTCTGCCCCATGTGGCATTGTAGGGACAATTGTGTTGCTGGGTGTTGTGTATATAGGGACAGGCAGCCTGGGTAAGCTCAAGTATTTTCTCCACAAAGATTCTCAGCATTGACTAACTGCGCAGCGATTGTTCCTCACATGTGTAAGTTCCTCTGCAGCCATATAATCATATTGTCTTTATTGTTATTGTGAGCCATATCTCTCTCTCTCTCTCTCTCTCTTCTCCCCTTTTCTCTCTCTTTTCCTCTTAAAGTATTATTGTACCATTATTGTATTTCATGTGTAGTTATCTGGTTAGTTAGTCTATGTTATATTGGTAGTGTATAGCTTGTATTGTATTATTCTTTTTGAACGTTCATTCTCTTACTAAAGGCGTTAGAACCTTAGACCGGTATTTGATTGGTTATTATAAATGCATAAAGGTTTCTCAGAGCGTCATAGTCGCACATACAGCTTTTGAGCTAACAAGGTTACACTGCATTACATCTACACATTGTCACTGCACAAATGTTTACAGTATAAGTACATTCCTTAAGGTATAGTTAAGGGAGTACCCTTGCGGTACTTTTTGCGCCAATGGCGTACTGTGTTCTTTAACCTTTAACGTGTTTTTAATAGGACAAATATTATAGACATTGTCAAACCGTTACCCTCAGTAGCGGACATGTTATAAATCGCAATATAAGGTAACACAGTATAATATCAGCAGCACAATACCTGAACCGTGCAGTGTATTCAGCACAAACAGGAATTCAGGAGAGATATGGTGACTAAAATCACAGAGAAAAATACACACTAAGTATATCTTGTGAACAACCTATATTAATAATAAACCTAACGCACCTAGCCCCCACAGGTTATAGAATATAGGGATAGCAAGCTGAGTGAGAAACACAAAATGGAGGTCACACAGCAGCCAGATGCACACACATATAGTCACAGTTGTACAATGAAGAAGTTATGACAGGCAATAATACGGCACTGGACTAGCCATACAATGAGATATAGCTATACAGATAATAGATATATCAATGCACAGTAAAGACTGGATGTATATCACAGGGTACTTGTACTAAATAACCCTGACTAAATGCACTTTTTCTTAACTAACACTGTCAGCAGACATGTAGAATACTTAAGTGTCCTGTAAAAAACACAGCGCTGACATGCAGGCGGCTTTACAGAGGAGGATTTGCCCAAACAGTCCCAGGAACAGTGTTGCTGTGTGTAATGGCGTCCAAATACTGACTGGGAGTGAGAGAGAGAGAGAGAGAGATGCAGCTCCAGGGCGGGAACATTTACTCTAAGTGGCGCCCTGGGGGAGGGGCTACAGGTCCAAGCCTTATCCCTCTGCTGGACTTCACCACTGGTACTGTGGGCTGCATAAAAATGTTTTTTGAGAGAAACTGACCTGTGCCCTTGCCCTGGTGGTCTAGTGGGGTCCCTGTACTGCCACAGTGTCCATGCCAGCATGCGCGGCCCGCCTCCCACTGGCAGCGCCGGATCATGATAAAGTGTGGGTCCCGCGAGCAGTACCCACTTACCTCCTCCCAAAGTGCGGCCACACGATCCAGGAGAGTTTCGTCCATTTGTGACTGACCAGAAGAAAACGGGATCCTCCGCTGTAGGTACTCGGCAACCAGGGCGTGGGAGTGTACAGCGCCACTGGGGGAGAGATGAAGCTGCAGCAGGAAATGTCTCCTGACATCTAACCTCTGCTGCAGCCCTTGTAGACTTCTTTTTTCAGCAAAAAAGCTTTTTTCTTAGGGCTGCTGGAGCAGCCCCCCTGTAACGTGCCTGCTATTGCAAGCACCGACTACAAAACTGAGCTCCTGTGCAGGGAGGCGGGGTTATAGAGGAGGCGGCGCTATGCATTCTGGGAACAGTCAAAGCTTTTGAGCCTGTTGGTGCCTCGGATCAAGATCTTTCTCTACACCCCAATGTCTATCCTTGTGGAGTCCAGTGTACCCCGCAGCAGAAAAAAAAGTTACGTTTTATACCCATAACAAGAGCAAATAAATCTGGCCCAAAAATAGATCCATGCCCAGTAACTTAGTCCCAGTTGGCACATGTTAAAGTAGGAAACAAACTCTGAGTGTCTGCAGCAGTCTTACTCCTTTAGCATATTACTTCGAGACGGAAGACAACTCCTCCGGGATTGGTTTAGGTAAAGTGTCATGAAGGGCTTTCAACAGGAGTGTCCCACTTTTTCAGAATATCACTGTGAAGGCTCCGTTTTGCATTACAATAAGCTTAGTAGGAAAGCCCCATTTGTATTGCACATTTCCTTGGGTGGAATAGACGTCTTTTGGACAGCATCACAGGAGAAATATCCAGAAATAGCTGCAGATTATCCAGGCACTCAGTTGAGGATGAGAAAGACAAAGCAGGCCATAGAATTCGTTCTTTAATATGAAAAAAGTGGACCCTGAGCAGAGTGTCCCTCGGTGCTTGGATAGGGGCCTGTTTGGACTTTGGGAGTCTATGGATCCTATCAATAAGAAGGTCCGCGGAAGAAGCCTTCAGTGAAAGTTTCTGAAAAGAAGACCGTGGCATAATCATAAAGCTCAGCATTTGTAGAAGAATCCGGAACGTCCATTATTCTGATATTATTTCTCCGAGACCTGTTTTCTAAATCAATGACTTTATCACGAATAGAGACCGTGTCTTCCTGAAGGGTGTCATGTGCTGAAATCAGATCTTTGTGAGATGCAACAATCTCTTTCATCTTAGTCTGTACGAGTGCCAATCTCACTGATATTAGCCCTCAAAGCTTGAATATTAAAGTTAAGTTCTGAGGTATTTCAGTCCTTAAATGTAGATAACATAGAATATATAGAGCGTAGAGTAACAGGACCATCTAGAGTATCCTAAGACGTCTTCAGCCATTACAGCTGGGCTGTGCATCTGACAAGAAGCAGATGATGTAGTGGTCTCAGAAGGACCACCTGAATTCGAGGTACCAAAGAGATGGGCAGGTGGGGCCGATTTGATACCTTTTAACCTTTTTTGGAGGCATGGTAAGCCGGCTACAAAGAGACTCACCTCTCAGAGATAGGAAAATACAAACAATCTATAAATAAAAGGAGCAGTAGCACGCTGTCAGGAGGTTACATCAAGATGACTCCGTTCAAAATGACATTCTAATCCGAGCCAAAATTTCAAGTAAACATGATGTAATGCAACTCAAATAACACAGTAATGACCGAGAAATTCCAATAGAGGTCAGCGTGATCACAGACGTGAAGTACTCAGCACAGACAGACAAATGGCAAAATATGTGCTGAATTGAACATATATGTTTCTTTGTGCCCTTGAGAACAATCCCACTGTTATACATTATAGGTAGTAATACTGTCCTAACGTGTGATACGCTACGGGTAGTAACAAAGTGGTCATTGTAAGACATAGTGGTTACCAGAAAAGGCCACTTAGGTTGTATGCAGTAGTAACGCTCTGCAGGGAGCACTTACAGTAGGTTGTAAGCAGTAGTAACGCTCTGCAGGGAGCACTTAGGTTGTATGCAGTAGTAACGCTCTGCAGGGGGAACTTAGGTTGGAAGAAAAAAAGGCATTTGGTTTCCCCCAGCACCCTGAATGATAACAGTAACCAGATATAAATCCCACATAATAGAATTCAGAGATCTTCGTTACACATATTTGCACAAATGTGTGGTTAAGCCCCAAAGCCGCATCAAGGCGTCTCTGTATATTTGGGGTCCCTAGCGCTATATCTAGGTGCAGGGTGTGGCACCCCAAAACACCAGAATGAGCAAGAAAGCCCAGCGTAGCATACCAGTGAAAAAATTATAGTGTTAATAAATTAGTATTTAGGAAGCCGAAGCTATAGAGAGGGTGATACAAACATGAAATGTAATAGAGAAATAGTGTTAAAAAATTAATAAGTGAAAAGTGTTAATAGAATGTAAAGGTATGCCACACTAAGGCCATCCAGCTCAGCCAGTCCAGAGGCACCACACCTCACACCTCCATTACCCCAATCTGGGTCTAATATTAACCAGCAAGGAGCCACATGATAATGGCTCCTTACTACAATATGTCTAAGCTAAGAGCTACCTACCTTGGAGCAACCCCATAATGCTCCATGTGGCATGTCAGGGCCTGCACCTCCTCCTAATGCAGGAACCTCTCTGCCTCTCACAACAGACATATATAATGGTAGATGCTCAATTAGCTTAGTGATATCATTCAGGTGCTCCCTTTCGAACACCTGAATGATATCACTTAGCTAATTGAGCATCTACCAATATATATGTCTGGAACTTAGGTTGTATGCAGTAGTAACGCTCTGCAGGGAGCACTTAGATTGTATGCAGTAGTAACGCTCTGCAGGGAGCACTTAGGTTGTATGCAGTAGTAACGCTCTGCAGGGAGCACTTAGATTGTATGCAGTAGTAACGCTCTGCAGGGAGCACTTAGGTTGTATGCAGTAGTAACGCTCTGCAGGGAGCAGCTGTAAACCGTTTTTTTTTTCTGAGATCACAATCCCGTTGTGAAAGGATCTCATAAATTTGATAAATAAAACGTGTTTAAATCCATTTTATATTTCACTTGCTTATATCAGTTATTACTCTACCCATATACCCATACATAGGTAGTGCTGGTATATAAATTTTCTCATACGTCCTAGAGGATGCTGGGGTCACCATTAGAACCATGGGGTATAGACGGGATCTGCAGGAGACATGTGCACTTTAAGACTTTCAAAGGGTGTGAACTGGCTCCTCCCTCTATGCCCCTCCTGCAGACTCCAGTTTTAGAATTGTGCCCAGGCAGACTGGATGCACTACAGGGGAGCTCTACTGAGTTTCTCTGAAAAGACTTTTGTTAGGTTTTTTATTTTCAGGGAGATCTGCTGGTAACAGTCTCCCTGCTTCATGGGACTTAGGGGAAAGTAGGAACCACTTCTAGTGAGTTCCAGGGCTCTGCTTCTGGCTACAGGACACCATTAGCTCCTGAGGGTGCTGATAGCTGGGTACGCCTAGATGCTCACTCCCTCAGCCGGCCGTCACCCCCCTTACAGAGCCAGAAGACAGGTGAGTAGCAGAAAATCAGAAGACTTCTACAGTGATGGCTTTCTGAGGTACCACGCAGCAAACGGAACGCTGCGCGCCATGCTCCCACACATAACAGGCACTGCAGGGTGCAGGGCATAAAATCCTCCTTTAACACTGGCACATAAGGGCATATAGGTGGTCATTCCGAGTTGTTCGCTCTGTATTTTTCTTTGCATCGCAGCGATTTTCCGCTAACTGCGCATGCGCAATGTTCGCACTGCGACTGCACCAAGTAAATTTGCTATGCAGTTAGGTATTTTATTTACGGCATTACGAGGTTTTTTCTTTGTTCTGGTGATCGTAATGTGATTGACAGGAAGTGGGTGTTACTGGGCAGAAACGGGCCGTTTTATGGGCATGTGGGAAAAAACGCTACAGTTTCTGGGAAAAACGCAGGAGTGGCCGGAGAAACGGGGGAGTGTCTGGGCGAACGCTGGGTGTGTTTGTGACGTCAAACCAGGGACGACAAGCACTGAACTGATCGCAGATGCCGAGTAAGTCTGGAGCTACTCAGAAACTGCTAAGAGAGGTCTAATCGCAATATTGCGAATCCGTCGGTCGCAATTTTGATAAGCTAAGATTCACTCCCAGTAGGCGGCGGCTTAGCGTGTGCAAAGCTGCTAAAAGCAGCTTGCGAGCGAACAACTCGGAATGAGGGCAATAGTGCGGTGGCACTGTCCTAACCCCCGCCAGTATAAAAATGTAGTAACCCACACTGAGGAGAAGCGCGCCATTGCGAGGACGGGACTTCTTCCTCAGTCAGCCAGCACACTACTCAGCGCCATTTTTCCCTCCTTCCATGCAAGGACGCTGATCCTTCCTTCACCACTGTATCAGGGTGCAACATTAAATTAGTGCTGTGTATATTTCTGTATATACTGTTATATGAATAAAAGGGTGCTGCAGGCAGGGGCGGATTGGGACCGGAAACCAGCCTGGGAAATTTATGGAAGCAGCCCTAATAGGGGTGGTGTCTGTTGAGGGGATGTAGTCTGTCAAGTGGGCGGAATTACTGCTCAAAGGGCCTGATAAAGCGCTGGGACAGAAAGTGCGCGGCGCAAAATTTTACGGGTGTGGCTTCGTGGGGAAGGGGCGTGGCCACATAATCGTGCCAATTCATGATTTCACTGAACTCAAATCTCACTTGAAAATCCTGAGGCTTCAACCAAATCCAGAATCTGATCCTCCATTCATCCCTAATGATCCCCATCTCTTCTACAGCACGACATGCCAGTGATGCTGTATCACATGACCCTGCTCGTATCATCATCATCATCATCAGCATGTATGTAGCCTGTCAGCCTGCGTGTGTCACTATCATGCAGCAGCAGCGTGCCCATATCATACACATGAGCATGGCAGCACTAGCATCCCCCGGCGGGCAGCACCGGTGCCCAATGTCACCACACAGCACATAGTGGCACCATCCTGTATACAGTATAGTTATATAATATGTCTGTGACTGACAATTGTACTGTGAATGGAGCTGGATACACTCACTTCACTCCTGACCTTTATAAAGTGCTGGAATCACTGTTGCTGGCTCCAGTGTGTTGGTTTGACGCAGAAGTATTGCTGTAGCCAGGGCCGGTTCTAGACCGTTCGGCGCCCCGGGTGGAAAGTGGGGGCGTGGCTTCATACAGGGGGCGTGGTCAGTTACGCCCCCTGTACAGTGGAGTAGCGCCGCTGAAAAAAAAACCCAAATACTTACTATCCCCGTTTCCGACCGCTGCAGATCTCCGACGGCGCCGCTCCTTTCCTCGGATGATAGACACTAGAGGTCAATTATGACCCCTAGCGTCTGTCACTCCCACAATGCTGTGCGGTGCGTGATGACGTCATCGCGCACTGCACAGCAAAGGTTCTCTACATGAAGGGAGACTAGACGCGTAGCATCTAGTTTCCCTTCACAGCGGGGGACAGCGGGACCAGCGGGGGACACATCGGGCAGCGGGGGGCACAGAGTAGCGGATCTTGCCATGGTGTGGCGCCCTCCAAATGGTGCCGGCGCCCCCTGGAAGGCGGCGCCCCGGGCAAAAGTCCTGCTTGCCCGTGGCAAGATCCGCTACTGGCTGTAGCAGCAGGGTGCCTGACATATCATGTACATTTGCTACAACATGATGCCACAGAGCAATCGGAAGATGGGTTATAGGTGGTCGGGAAGTGGGGGGTTAAGCAGCCAGCAATGACTGGGGTATGAGGAGGAGAGAGGGAGGCAGGGAGGGGCAGAGTGAGCAGGGAGAGGGGAGTGTAAGACTGGGACTAGAGGAGTGAGGTAGGACCTGTCCTGCAGTCTGGGACATACTGTACAAGCTGACAGCCAGACAGGAGACTCACTGTAACTACAGAGAGGTGTGACACCACACAAGAGGGATAGCAGGATTACACCACAGCGCCCGCACTACTGCCATCTGCTGCTCATTACCTACATTCAGCTGCTGGCTCCAGAGCCGAATTGTCCCTGGGGTCTCGTAGCCTCCGAACGGGCCGATTCCAGTGCTGGAAGGCGGGCTCCGCTAGCACCACGGCTGCCCCGGGTTTGCTGTTATAGTACTGTCAGAACCGCCCAGGTTGGCCCCGCCCCCCTCCTCTGGGAGCACAGAAAGCTGCCGGTGAAGGGCGGAGCTCCGAAAGGCATCACTAATCAAATGGGCGGGATTTAGCAGCTAACTCTCCCACCCACTGCCCTCTCTCCTGAGCCGCAGCAGACAGTCATCCACAAGTCCGCGGCCCTTGGTGTGCAGGTAGCGCCGGGCCTGGCTGCCGCGAGCGGAGCTAAGCTCCGATCACGGCAGCCGGCCAGCATGGGGGATGACGGCAGCCACGGAGGGGACATACGGACCAACCAAACGGAATCTGGTCCAGTGTCTCGGCGTGCCAATCCGCCGCTGGCTGCAGGTCTCTTTGTTGTACAGTTCTCTGCTACTAACGCAGGGTTGTGAGCTGACAAAATCCTCTCTGTGTCCCTTGACAGAGTTTACATGATGAGAGTTCACACGGCTGTGCGACATGTGCAGTCCCTCTGTTACCACTCGGCACATTACTCCTCTGATTAATGGATCTGTCCCGTATAAGCCCCGGAGTGTCTGTGGGGTGTTTGCACATGTATGTAGCATGTCTGACAGGGTGGTCTTCCCCTGAGGAAATTTTAGTAGGGACACAGATAGATATATATATATATATATATATATATGTGTGTAAATGTGTGTATATGTATAATGTGGTGGACCGTCCGACACCACTAAAAACGTGTATGGGTGAAAACATTGAGTGATAATATGTCTGAGTCTCAGGCACATCCTGGAGACAGTCTGTGGAAGAGGTGTTTTTCCAAAGTTTTCTTTTTCATCCACACCAGACCCCTCGGGGTCTCCTAACATTGTCTCTGTAATGCACACTGATACCGACACAGACTCTGAATCCTGTGTCGACACTCGTTTTCCAGAATGATTCCGACATTAACTAGAAATATTCAGTACATGATTGTAGCTATAAGACAATACGGAGTACCCTCCTGTACCAACAGAAGAAGGTTTACCTATATAAAGAAAGAAAAGGAAACCTTTTCCTTCCTCTCGTGCTTCACAAGGGAATTCAGGTTAGCCATTCCCAGCGGTAGACAGGGGGAGTCACCCCCCATTTTAAGAAGGGTCCTCTCACGGTTAATAAGAAAGTGACTCTGCCTGTAACTGGGACATCTGTCCTTAACGAGCCGACAGACCGCACGTTGGTGTATACATTAATATTTACTTATACAACCCATGAGACTTTACTCAGGACTACATTGCATGTGCGTGAATGAGTAGGGCTATTGCAAAGTGCTCTGATAATTTTATCATCCAGTATTGACGCTAGCTATGGTTGAGATTCTCCTAACGTTAGATCATATATAGTATGCTACGACATCCATGCGTGGAGCCATGACAGAGAATTCCCCAGTGGAAGGCGCTTCCTGCTTCCAAAATAGATTATGGAGTCTCTCCCGTACTCGAGGGGAGACCTTGTTTGGTAGCGTCCTGGATGATTTGGTGGGCAGCTGCCACAGGGGAGTTGTTTTTTCTGCCCTTTGTCCCTCCACAAAATAAAAAAAATACAAAATCAGCCCATGTGGTACGAAAGAAGTAAAAAGTTTCCCTTTCTTTGCATATAGAGGTAGGGGAAGAGGAAGAGGTCCACCTCTTCAGGATCACAGGAGCAGAAATCATCTCCTGCTTCTGCCAAATCTACTGCATGACGCTGGGACTCCTTTGCGAGGGTCCGCCCCAGTGGGGGAGTGCCTGACATTTTTCAGTCAGTTCTGGGTTCATTCTGGCCTGGACCCGTGGGTTTTACAAATAGTGTCCCACAGATGCGAACTGGAGTTCAAGGCGTTTCTCCACACCGATTTTAAATCGGCCTTACCAGTTTCTCTCCCTGACAGGGAGGTAGTAAGCGCAGCCATTCAAAATTGAGTCAGGATCAGGTCATTACCCTGATTCCCTTGTTCCAACAGGGGGGTAAATTTACTAAGGTGAGAGATTTTTAGAACTGGTGATGTTGCCCATAGCAACCAATCAGATTGTATCTATTATCTTCTAGAAACAGCTTGACAAATGTTAAGTAGAATCTGATTGGTTGCCATGGACAACATCACCAGTTCTAAAAAAACTCCCACCTTAGTAAATTTACCCCTGGGAGTGGTTTTTTTTATTCAAGCCTCTTTGTGGCTCCAAACCTGGACGCCTCAGTCAGACCGATCCTAAATCGAAAATGTTTCATTTTCTACCTGAAGTAATTCAAATTCAGGATGGAATCTCTGTAGGCAGTAATCTCTAGTCTGGATAGACATAATGGATGCCTACTTACATGTTCACATTTATCCTCTAAGGATTGCCTGAGATTTGCAATTCAGGATTGTCATTACCAATTTCAGAAGTTGCCGTTTGGTCTATCCACGGCTCCGAGAATTCTCACCAAGGTAATGGTGAAAATGATGGTTCTCCTTCGCAAGCAATTGTCACGAACCGGGTATCTGGACGCCATTACTTGCCTTTTAGATGTCTCCTGAAGCTGGCTCAGCGTTCCAGGGCCGGATTTCATCTGTAATACTGAGGTCCACATTCTGCATCCCTCTCTTGTCACCCTGAGACGCTGTCACAGCGGTGCCATGTTTACTTTCTGAATGGCGTCTCCCGTCCTCCGCGCCCTCCGCCGCCGTTCCTGTGTTCCAGTATACAGGTTATCAGAGTGGCGCCTCATGCCTGCCGCAGCCTCCGCTGTCGTCCGCGTGGTTCTGGTGGGCAGTCATCAGTCTGGCGTCTCCTGTCCTCTGCGGCCGGCGCCGCCATTGCTGCTAAGTTTCCACATGGATTACCAAACCAACTTTCCCTCCAAGTACCAACATGGACGCAGCCATGTTGGATTCCTTCACATGTTCAGTTTCCACCAATTCGCTGCTCCACTGAAATCTGCATAATTGCCTAGCCAATTCCTTCCTTGCTGCAGGTATAAGTATCCTGTGCCTGAGCAGGGAAGGCGTCAGTGCTTTGGTTGTCAAACCTAGTTCCAGTCTCTCTCCTGTGGTTGTTTTCCAGGTTTCAGTTCCTGTCTCCAAGCTTCCACTAAAGAGACCCGCTCCAGTCTATCACCTGCGGTGCAGCCTGACTCTCCAGTCCTCTGTGACTCCTCCATTTCCAGTTACAGATTCACCTGCTTCCAGCACTCAAGCTTCCAGCAGAGATCAGCTTCCCTTAAAGCACCGGTATTATTATTTCATCGCTCTCAAGCTTCATATTTCATTTGTATTTCATCGCTCTCAAGCTTCATATATCATTTGGCTGCTTCCATCCAGCACTCACTCCGTGTCTACATCTGACTGGTTCCAACCAGTACCCACAGCAGCCACTTCATCTTCAGCAGTCCAGCTTCCCGAAGAACATCAGCTGGTACGATCCTGGGTTATTCCCACTACTACAGTCGGGCCTGGTAAGGACTTTCCATCTAGGACAATAAGAACTGTACCCATACAACCAGAGCCCTGTGGCCACCCTGTAGTACCCAGGAACTGTGATATGTTATTGCTGATCTTACGTATTTCTTTTATTACTGCTGTGTTGCATGGAGTTTGTTAATAAACATCATTGACTTTTATCCTGGTTGTCGTGGTCACGCCTTCGGGCAGTTATTCTACATGTTACTTACATGTCTAGGGGTCTGATACAACCTCCCAGGTTCCGTTACATCTCAGCCCCTACAACTGAGGCTGCCTCCCGTCAGCTCAGGCCCTCAGTTGTGACAGTAAGCGCTGACCATATGAATCCAGCCGGAGATCAGGATCAAGCGACCAGGCCGATGCAAGAACTGGCAGCCAGACCCGAACATCAGGAGGCTGCACAAGGCCATATTATCCACTGTCTCCAGGATCTCTCTACTCGGCTGGATGGGATCCAAATGACCCTTCGTGGATCTGGCGCGTCCGGTGCGTCCACCACAGCGACACCAGTTGTAACCCCACCCACCTTACCCATTTCTACTCCACAACTTCATCTTCCAACGCCAGCAAAATTTGACGGATCTCCAAGATTCTGCAGGGGATTTCTCAACCAGTGTGAAATTCACTTTGAGCTACAACCCGGCAGTTTCCCCAGTGATCGTACTAAAATTGTCTATATTATTTCCCTTCTCAGTGGCTCAGCCCTTGACTGGGCATCACCTTTATGGGAGAAGTCCGATACCCTGCTGTCCTCCTATACTGACTTTGTAACAACATTCAGGTGCATCTTCGACGAGCCAGGCCGGGTAACTTCAGCTTCTTCTGAGATTCTCCGTTTACGCCAGGGAACACGTACTGTGGGACAGTATCTTATACAGTTCAAGATCCTGGCATCCGAACTGGCATGGAACGACGAGGCCCTGTATGCTGCATTCTGGCATGGCTTACCAGAATGCATCAAGGATGAATTAGCTACCAGAGACTTGCCCTCTAAGTTGGATGAGCTAATTTTTCTATGCACTAAAGTTGATCTGCGGTTCAGAGAAAGAGCAACTGAGCGAGGAAGATTATCTGCTCCAAAATCTTCTGCTCCTCCTCCTCGTCAACCGTCTCCATCCAAAGATGAGCCCATGCAAATTGGTCGTTCCCGTCTATCTCCCGCTGAGCGCCGAAGACGTCTTTCTGAGTCTCTCTGTCTCTACTGTGCAGCTCCGTCTCACACCATCAATACCTGTCCCAAACGTCCGGGAAACTTCAAATCCTAGCTTGCCAAGGAGAGGGCCGGCTAGGAGTAATGATCTCCTCTCCATCTCCTCATGATTGTAATCTCCCAGTCTCGCTTCAAATTGCTCAAAGTTATAGGAACGTTATTACCCTCCTAGATTCCGGAGCAGCTGGGAATTTCATAACGGAAGCATATGTTAAACGGCGGTCCCTACCCACCGAGAGACTTTCCTCGTCCATTTCCTTGACTGCCGTGGATGGTAGCAATATTTTTGACGCAGTTATTTCTCTAAGGACTCTACCAGTTCATCTGAGAGTAGGAGTTCTTCATTCAGAATTTATTTATTTTCTAGTGATTCCAAGAGCCACACATCCAGTGGTTTTGGGCCTTCCATGGCTCCGTCTCCACAATCCATCGATTGACTGGACAACTATGCAAATACTGGCATGGGGTCCCTCCTGTGCTGAGACCTGTTTGTCCAAAGTACTTCCTGTTTGTTCTTCCTCCTCCAGGTCGTCTGATGTTCCACCTCCTCCATATCAAGACTACACGGACGTATTCAGTAAAGCTTCTGCTGATATCCTTCCTCCTCCTAGGGAATGGGACTGTCCAATTGATCTCATCCCAGGGAAGGTTCCACCTCGAGGCCGAATTTATCCATTGTCCTTACCAGAGACGCATTCCATGGAGGAGTACATCAAAGAGAATCTGGCGAAGGGTTTTATTCGACCTTCTTCTTCTCCAGCTGGCGCAGGCTTCTTTTTTGTAAAGAAGAAAGACGGTGACCTGCGGCCGTGCATCAACTACAGAGGTTTGAATGACATTACCGTCAAGAACCGATATCTTTTACCCTTGATTACAGAGCTCTTCGATAGGAGTTAGCGGAGCAACCATCTTTTCAAAGTTGGATTTGAGGGGTGCCTACAATCTCATCCGGATCCGTGAGGGTGACGAGTGGAAGACCGCCTTTAACACCCGTGATGGACATTATGAGTACCTCGTCATGCCCTTCGGATTGAGAAACGCTCCAGCTGTCTTCCAGCATTTAGTGAATGAGATCTTCAGAGACATCTTATACCGCCATGTCGTGGTTTATCTAGATGATATCCTTATCTTTGCCAATAATCTAGAGGAACATCGTTACTGGGTAAAGGAGGTTCTGTCCCGTCTCCGTGTCAATCATCTCTACTGCAAATTAGAGAAATGTGTTTTTGAAGTCAAATCCATTCCGTTTCTAGGTTACATTGTGTCCGGTTCCGGACTAGAGATGGATCCTGAGAAACTACAAGCAATCCGGAATTGGCCGATACCCTTAACCCTCAAAGGGGTCCAGAGGTTCTTAGGGTTCGCCAATTACTACAGAAAGTTTATACGAGACTTTTCCACCATTGTGGCGCCTATCACTGCGTTGACCAAGAAGGGTGCTAATCCGTCCAAGTGGTCTGAAGACGCTACGCAAGCTTTTCATCTATTAAAACAACGGTTCATCTCTGCACCGGTTCTGAAACAGCCCGACATCGACTCTCCTTTCATCCTTGAGGTGGATGCCTCCTCCGTTGGAGTAGGAGCGGTGTTATCCCAGAGGGCTAAAGATGGTCATCTACATCCTTGCAGTTTCTTCTCCTGGAAGTTCTACCCAGCTGAGCGCAACTATGCCATTGGCGACCAGGAGTTGCTAGCCATCAAGCTCGCTCTAGAGGAGTGGAGAGATCTGTTGGAGGGAGTTTCACATTCACTCACTATACTTACCGACCACAAGAATCTTTTATATCTGAAAAGCGCACAATGTCTTAATCCTCGTCAGGCCAGATGGGCACTTTTCTTTTCCAGGTTCGACTTTAAACTCCAGTTCTGTCCGGGCTCTCAGAATCGCAAGGCCGATGCCCTTTCCCGCTCTTGGGAGCAAGAAAATGAATCGGAGTCTTCAGACAAGCATCCTATTATTAATCCATTGGCATTCTCCACAGTAGGGATGGACTCTATGCCCCCACCAGGTAAAAGTTTTGTGAAGCCGGTGTTAAGGAAGAAGCTCATGCATTGGGCCCATGCTTCCCGTTTTGCCGGACTTACAGGCATTCAGAAAACCCTTGAGTTAATCTCTAGGTCCTATTGGTGGCCAACTCTGAAGAAGGATGTCATAGAGTTTATTGCATCTTGCCCAAAGTGTGCCCAACACAAAGTATCCCGCCAGTCGCTTGCGGGGCAACTGGTTCCATTATCTGTTCCCCGTCGACCGTGGACCCATTTGTCGATGGACTTTGTTACAGACCTGCCTACGTGCAACAAGTTTAATACCATCTGGGTGGTAGTTGACCGGTTCAACAAGATGGAACATTTCATTCCTCTCACCGGTCTTCCGTCAGCTTCCAAGTTGGCTCAAGTGTTCATTCAAGAGATCTTCCGACTCCACGGTCTTCCTGAAGAGATTATCTCAGATCGAGGAGTACAATTTGTAGCCAAATTCTGGCGAAGTTTGTGTCAAGTCCTCCAAGTCAAGTTGAAGTTTTCTACAGCTTACCATCCTCAGACCAATGGTCAAACTGAGATGGTGAATCAGGACTTGGAGGCCTTCCTCCGCATTTATGTGTCTTCCTCTCAAGATGACTGGGTTCAACTCCTTCCCTGGGCCGAGTTCAGCCATAACAACCAATACCATTCCTCATCTTCTTCTACACCATTCTTCATCAACTATGGATTCCACCCTAAAGTTCCAGAATTCCAGCCGCTTCCAGCAACTTCTGTTCCAGCAGTGGATGTCACCTTGCGTCAGTTTGCAAACAACTGGAAGAATGTACGAGCGGCTCTGCTCAAAGCATCGCTCAGGTACAGGAAGTTTGCAGATAAGAAGCGTAGAGCGGTTCCTGCTCTCAAGGTGGGTGATCGTGTGTAGTTGTCCACAAAGAATTTGAGGTTAAGAGTTCCCAGCATGAAGTTTGCACCTCGTTACATTGGTCCTTTTAAAATTGAACAAGTCATCAATCCTGTTGCTTACAGACTCCAGTTACCTCCCTTCTTGAAAATACCTAGGACATTCCATGTTTCCCTTTTGAAACCGCTGATTCTGAATCCGTTTCATTCTGCACTTCCTCTGGCTCCGAAAGTCCAGATTCAACGGGGAGTTGAGTATGAAGTTGCCAAGATTCTGGATTCACGTTTCCGTTACGGTCAATTACAGTATCTTATTGACTGGAAGGGCTATGGTCCTGAAGAACACTCTTGGACCAATGCTTCAGATGTCCATGCTCCTGCTTTGGTCCGGAATTTCCACTCTAAGTTTCCTCAGAAGCCTAAGAAGTGTCCTGGGGCCACTCCTAAAAGGGGGGGGTGCTGTCACGATCCGGGTATCTGGGCGCCATTACCTGCCGTTTAGATGCCTCCTGAAGCTGGCTCAGCGTTCCAGGGCCGGATTTCATCTGTAATACTGATGTCCACATTCTGCATCCCTATCCTGTCACTCTGAGACGCTGTCACAGCGGCGCCATGGTTACCATCTGAATGGCGTCTGCCATCCTCCGCGGCCTCCGCCGCCATTCCTGTGTTCCAGTATACAGGTTGTCAGAGTGGCGTCTCATGCCAGCCGCGGCCTCCGCTGTTGTCCGCGTGGTTCCAGTATGCAGTTGTCAATCTGGCGTCTCCTGTCCTCTGCGGCCGGCGCCGCCATTGCTGCTAAGTTTTCACATGGATTTCCAAACCAACTTTCCCTCCAAGTACCAACATGGGCGCAGCCATGTTGGTTTCTGTCACATGTTCAATCTCTACCAATCCGGTGTTCCCCTGGAATCTGCATAATTGCTTAGCCAATCCCTTCCTTGCTGCAGGTATAAGTATCCTGTGCCTGAGCAAGGAAGGCGTCAGTGCTTTGGTTGTCAAACCTAGCTCCAGTCTCTCTCCTGTGGTTGTTTTCCAGGTTTCCAGCTCTTGTCTCCAAGCTTCTACTAAAGAGACCCACTCCAGCCTACCACCTGCGGTGCAGCCTGACTCTGCAGTCCTCTGTGACTACTTCATTTCCAGCTACAGATTCACCTGCTTCCAGCACTCAGCTTCCAGCAGAGATCAGCTTCCCTTAAAGCACCAGTATTATTATTTTATCGCTCTCAAGCTTCATATTTCATTTGTATTTCATCGCTCTCAAGCTTCATATATCATTTAGCTGGTTCCACCCAGCACTCACTCCGTGTCTACATCTGACTGGTTCCAACCAGTACCCACAGCAGCCACTTCATCTTCAGCAGTCCAGCTTCCCGAAGAACATCAGCTGGTACGATCCTGGGTTATTCCCACTACTACAGTCGGGCCTGGTAAGGACTTTCCATCTAGAGGACAATAAGAACTGTACCCATACTACCAGAGCCCTGTGGCCACCCTGTAGTACCCAGGAACTGTGATATGTTATTGCTGATCTTACGTATTTCTTTTATTACTGCTGTGTTGCATGGAGTTTGTTAATAAACATCATTGACTTTTATCTTAATTGTCGTGGTCACGCCTTCGGGCAATCTTCCTACATGTAACTTACATGTCCAGGGGTCTGATACAACCTTCCAGGTTTCACTACAACTCAGCCTCTACAACTGAGGCTGCCTCCCGTCAGCTCAGGCCCTCAGTTGTGACAATAGGGGCCTACAGTAAGTCAGTAAGGAGGCAGAAGCTGCTTCTGGTACATGGACCCTGGTCATGTAGGGGTGGGAGAGTCAGTAAGATTATGTAATAGATGCCTACAGTAAGTCAGTAAGGAGGCAGAAGCTGTTTCTGGTACATGGACCCTGGTCATGTAGGGCTGGGAGAGTCAGTAAGATTATGTAATAGGGGGCCTACAGTAAGTCAGTAAGGAGGCAGAAGCTGCTTCTGGTACATGGACCCTGGTCATGTAGGGCTGGGAGAGTCAGTAAGATTATGTAATAGGGGCCTACATTAAGTCAGTAAGGAGGCAGAAGATGCTTCTGGTACATGGACCCTGGTCATGTAGGGCTGGGAGAGTCAGTAAGATTGTGTAATAGGATGCCTACAGTAAGTTTGGATGCTTCATCAAGAGCTATTTAAACTAACAAAGGGGGGCAGTGAACCAAATAGGAATAAAGAAATCTGCTCCCCCAACACAGAGGTATTGTTTCTGCAGGCAAAGGGAATAGGAAGCATATCCACAGCAACAGAAGATAATTCAGAACAAAACCAAATAAAAATAGGCAGAGAGAAGAACATAGCTAGGAACAGAAAAAGCACAAACAAAACTCTAAAAGCTATGTGTGCAAATGCTAGGAGCTTAGGAAATAAAATCCCAGAACTAACTGCAATAATGACAAGGGATGATCTAGACATTGTGGCAATTACAGAGTCATGGTACAATGAAAATCATGACTGGGACATAGCTATACCGGGATATACTTTGTTTAGGAAGGACAGAATTGGAAAAATCGGGGGAGGGGTAGCAATGTATGTAAAAAATGCCATAAATACTACATTAATACAAAGTATTGAAGAAAAAACTGAGGCCCTTTGGGTGACCATAGAAACAGGGGAAAAGTTGATTATTCGTATTGGCGTGATATACAGGCCACCAGGTCAGGAAGAGGAACTTGACAAGAACCTATTGCAGGACATAACTAAAATGGCATTAAAAGGAGAGGTAATAATCATGGGAGACTTTAATCTTCCTGATGTAAACTGGGAGGTGTCTGTTGCTAGTTCCACTAGAAGTAGGAACATTTTAAATTCCCTTCAGGGAGCATCCCTCCACCAATTGGTGAGGGAGCCCACTCGGAAAGACGCAATATTAGACTTAATACTTACAAATGGAGACAGATTATCAGACGTAAAAGTGGGTGAAAACCTCGGATCCAGTGATCATCAAGCAGTATGGTTCAGCATTAAGACAGAGACTGACTCGTCCCATACAAAAACAAAGGTGTTGGATTTTAGGAAGGCTGATTTTGTAGGGATGGGAAAATGTGTAAGCGATTCTTTGGCAGAGTGGAGGAACTTGGAAACAGTGCAGGAGAGGTGGAAAACATTCAAATGTGCAATATTGAAGGCAACAGACCTTTGTATCAAAACTGTTAGGAAAAACACAAGGAAAAGGAAGCCAGTGTGGTTTGCAAAAGAAGTAGCAAATATTGTGAGAGCAAAAAAGATGGCTTTTAGGAAATATAAGCAGACACAAAATAATGAAGACAAAAAGATATATCTTGTTAGACAGAAGGAGACAAAGAAGGTAATCAGATGTGCAAAGGCACAAGCTGAGGAGAAAATGGCCCAGTCAGTGGGTAAAGGAGGCAAAACTTTTTTTAGGTATATAAGCGAAAAAAGAAAAACAAAAGGCGGAATTATAAAACTAAAGACGGACACTGGGAATCTTGTTGAGGGAGACAATTTAATAGCAGATCATCTTAATGATTATTTTTGCTCAGTATTTACTACTGAAAGAGAGGGGAAGGGGCCACAGTTAAGTTGCAGGGATATTCAGGAAAATGAAACAAGTACATTTACAGAGGAGAAGGTCCTAACAGAACTCTCAAAGCTGAAAGTGGACAAATCTATGGAGCCAGATGGGATACATCCAAGGATACTAAAAGAACTTAAAGAGGTGCTGGTAGCACCATTGACAGAATTATTCAACCAGTCATTAGCTACAGGAGAAATTCCAGGGGACTGGAAAAGAGCAAACGTAGTCCCACTGCACAAAAGTGGAAGCAAGGAAGAGGCAAACAACTACAGACCAGTGAGTCTTACATCAGTAGTAGGGAAATTGATGGAAACACTCTTAAAAGAAAGAGTTGTAGATCATCTCAAATCCGGCAATTTACTGGATCCCAAACAGCATGGATTCACTGGGGGAAGATCATGTCAAACAAATCTTATTGACTTTTTTGATTGTGTGACTAAAGTGATGGATAAAGGTGGAGCCATGGATATAGCTTATCTTGACTTTAGTAAGGCTTTTGACACAGTTCCACATCGCAGACTGCTAAATAAACTTGAAAGTTTGGGATTGGATATTAGGATTATTGAATGGATAAGATCTTGGTTGAAGGATAGAAAACAGAGAGTTGTGGTAAATGGAGTGCATTCACAGGAGGGAAATGTTACCAGTGGAGTACCCCAGGGATCTGTACTTGGACCAGTGCTTTTCAATATCTTTATTGGTGACATTGCAAATGGGATTAGAGGGAAAGTATGCCTTTTTGCAGATGACACAAAGGTATGCAACAGGGTAGACACACCAGGTGGGGTAAAACAAATGATTGAGGATCTAGGTAGACTAGAGGAATGGTCAAGAGTCTGGCAATTACAGTTTAATGCCAAAAAATGCAAAATCATGCACTTGGGTCTCAAAAATCCTAAAGCTAAATACAGTATTAATGGCACTATACTGGAAACTACTGAGGAGGAAAGGGATCTAGGAGTCACTATTTCAGATGACTTAAAGGCAGGTAAGCAATGTAACAAGGCAATGAGGAAGGCTAGTCAGATGCTTGGCTGCATTGGGAGAGGAATCAGCAGCAGAAAGAAAGAAGTAATAATGCCACTGTATAGGTCATTGGTACGGCCTCATCTAGAATACTGTATTCAGTTCTGGAGGCCATATCTTCAAAAGGATATTAATACATTAGAAACTGTACAAAGGAGGGCAACTAAAATGGTGCATGGCCTACATCACAAAACATACCCAGAAAGACTAAGAAATCTCAATATGTATAGTTTGGAGCAGAGAAGAGAAAGGGGCGACATGATAGAAACTTTCAAATATATGAAGGGTTTTAACAAAGTCCAGGAGGGAAACATTCTCCAAATGAAGAGAAGCAATAGGACACGAGGACATGCACTGAGACTGGAGGGGGGGAGGTTCAGGGGAAATTTGCGGAAAAATTATTTCACAGAAAGGGTAGTGGACAAGTGGAATAGCCTCCCATCAGAGGTGGTAGAGGCTAAGACAGTAGAGCAATTTAAACATGCATGGGATAGACATAAGGATATCCTTACAAAGAAATAAGGATCAAATAAGGTTAGTGATAAAAAAAAATAATATATAAAAAAAAAAAAAAGGGGCAGACTAGATGGGCCAAGTGGTTCTTATCTGCCGACAAATTCTAAGTCAGTAAGGAGGCAGAAGCTGCTTCTGGTACATGGACCCTGGTCATGTAGGGCTGGGAGAGTCAGTAAGATTATGTAATAGGGGACTACAGTAAGTGAGTAAGGAGGCAGAAGCTGCTTCTGGTACATGGACCCTGGTCATGTAGGGCTGGGAGAGTCAGTACGATTATGTAATAGGGGCCTATAGTAAGTCAGTAAGGAGGCAGAAGCTGCTTCTGGTACATGGACCCTGGTCATGTAGGGCTGGGAGAGTCAGTAAGATTATGTAATAGGGGCCTACAGTAAGTCAGTAAGGAGGCAGAAGCTGCTTCTGGTACATGGACCCTGGTCATGTAGGGCTGGGAGAGTCAGTAAGATTATGTAATAGGTGACTACAGTAAGTCAGTAAGGAGGCAGAAGCTGCTTCTGGTACATGGACCCTGGTCATGTAGGGCTGGGAGAGTCAGTAAGATTATGTAATAGGGGCCTACAGTAAGTCAGTAAGGAGGCAGAAGCTGCTTCTGGTACATGGACCCTGGTCATGTAGGGCTGGGAGAGTCAGTAAGATTATGTAATAGGGGCCTACAGTAAGTCAGTAAGGAGACAGAAGCTGCTTCTGGTACATGGACCCTGGTCATGTAGGGCTGGGAGAGTCAGTAAGATTATGTAATAGGGGCCTACAGTAAGTCAGTAAGGAGGCAGAAGCTGCTTCTGGTACATGGACCCTGGTCATGTAGGGCTGGGTGAGTCAGAAAGATTCTGTAATAGGGCCCTACAGTAAGTCAGTAAGGAGGCAGAAGCTGCTTCTGGTACATGGACCCTGGTCATGTAGGGCTGGGAGAGTCAGTAAGATCATGTAATAGGGGCCTACAGTAAGTCAGTACGGAGGCAGAAGCTGCTTCTGGTACGTGGACCCTGGTCATGTAGGGCTGGGAGAGTCAGTAAGATTATGTAATAGGGAACTACAGTAAGTCAGTAAGGAGATAGAAGCTGCTTCTGGTACATGGACCCTGGTCATGTAGGGCTGGGAGAGTCAGTAAGATTATGTAATAGGGGCCTACAGTAAGTCAGTAAGGAGGCAGAAGCTGCTTCTGGTACATGGACCCTGGTCATGTAGGGCTGGGAGAGTCAGTAAGATTATGTAATAGGGGCCTACAGTAAGTCAGTAAGGAGGCAGAAGCTGCTTCTGGTACATGGACCCTGGTCATGTAGGGCTGGGAGAGTCAGTAAGATTCTGTAATAGGGAACTACAGTAAGTCAGTAAGGAGGCAGAAGCTGCTTCTGGTACATGGCCCCTGGTCATGTAGGGCTGGGAGAGTCAGTAAGATTATGTAATAGGGGACTACAGTAAGTCAGTAAGGAGGCAGAAGCTGCTTCTGGTACATGGACCCTGGTCATGTAGGGCTGGGAGAGTCAGTAAGATTATGTAATAGGGGACTACAGTAAGTCAGTAAGGAGGCAGAAGCTGCTTCTGGTACATGGACCCTGGTCATGTAGGGCTGGGAGAGTCAGTAAGATTGTGTAATAGGGGCCTACAGTAAGTCAGTAAGGAGGCAGAAGCTGCTTCTGGTACATGGACCCTGGTCATGTAGGGCTGGGAGAGTCAGTAAGATTATGTAATAGGGAACTACAGTAAGTCAGTAAGGAGACAGAAGCTGCTTCTGGTACATGGACCCTGGTCATGTAGGGCTGGGAGAGTCAGTAAGATTATGTAATAGGGGCCTACAGTAAGCCAGTAAGGAGGCAGAAGCTGCTTCTGGTACATGGACCCTGGTCATGTAGGGCTGGGAGAGTCAGTAAGATTATGTAATAGGGGTCTACAGTAAGTCAGTAAGGAGACAGAAGCTGCTTCTGGTACATGGACCCTGGTCATGTAGGGCTGGGAGAGTCAGTAAGATTATGTAATAGGGAACTACAGTAAGTCAGTAAGGAGGCAGAAGCTGCTTCTGGTACATGGGCCCTGGTCATGTAGGGCTTGGAGAGTCAGTAAGATCATGTAATAGGGGCCTACAGTAAGTCAGTAAGGAGGCAGAAGCTGCTTCTGGTACATGGACCCTGGTCATGTAGGGCTGGGAGAGTCAGTAAGATTGTGTAATAGGGGTCTACAGTAAGTCAGTAAGGAGACAGAAGCTGCTTCTGGTACATGGACCCTGGTCATGTAGGACTGGGAGAGTCAGTAAGATTGTGTAATAGGGGCCTACAGTAAGTCAGTAAGGAGGCAGAAGCTGCTTCTGGTACATGGACCCTGGTCATGTAGGGCTGGGAGAGTCAGTAATATTATGTAATAGGTGACTACAGTAAGTCAGTAAGGAGGCAGAAGCTGCTTCTGGTACATGGACCCTGGTCATGTAGGGCTGGGAGAGTCAGTAATATTATGTAATAGGTGACTACAGTAAGTCAGTAAGGAGGCAGAAGCTGCTTCTGGTACATGGACCCTGGTCATGTAGGGCTGGGAGAGTCAGTAAGATTATGTAATAGGGGTCTACAGTAAGTCAGTAAGGAGACAGAAGCTGCTTCTGGTACATGGACCCTGGTCATGTAGGGCTGGGAGAGTCAGTAAGATTATGTAATAGGGGCCTACAGTAAGTCAGTAAGGAGACAGAAGCTGCTTCTGGTACATGGACCCTGGTCATGTAGGGCTGGGAGAGTCAGTAAGATTATGTAATAGGGGCCTACAGTAAGTCAGTAAGGAGGCAGAAGCTGCTTCTGGTACATGGATCCTGGTCATGTAGGGCTGGGAGAGTCAGTAAGATTGTGTAATAGGGGCCTACAGTAAGTCAGTAAGGAGGCAGAAGCTGCTTCTGGTACATGGACCCTGGTCATGTAGGGCTGGGAGAGTCAGTAAGATTCTGTAATAGGGGCCTACAGTAAGTCAGTAAGGAGGAAGAAGCTGCTTCTGGTACATGGACCCTGGTCATGTAGGGCTGGGAGAGTCAGTAAGATTCTGTAATAGGGAACTACAGTAAGTCAGTAAGGAGGCAGAAGCTGCTTCTGGTACATGGACCCTGGTCATGTAGGGCTGGGAGAGTCAGTAAGATTGTGTAATAGGGGTCTACAGTAAGTCAGTAAGGAGACAGAAGCTGCTTCTGGTACATAGACCCTGGTCATGTAGGGCTGAGAGAGTCAGTAAGATTATGTAATAGGGGCCTACAGTAAGTCAGTAAGGAGGCAGAAGCTGCTTCTGGTACATGGACCCTGGTCATGTAGGGCTGGGAGAGTCAGTAAGATTGTGTAATAGGGGCCTACAGTAAGTCAGTAAGGAGGCAGAAGCTGCTTCTGGTACATGGACCCTGGTCATGTAGGGCTGGGAGAGTCAGTAAGATTATGTAATAGGGGCCTACAGTAAGTCAGTAAGGAGGCAGAAGCTGC
The DNA here is from genome assembly GCF_028390025.1 of Pseudophryne corroboree. Lineage (NCBI taxonomy): Eukaryota > Metazoa > Chordata > Amphibia > Anura > Myobatrachidae > Pseudophryne > Pseudophryne corroboree. The sequence continues at coordinate 257,943 of NW_026967523.1, read as the reverse complement.
TTCTGGTACATGGACCCTGGTCATGTAGGGCTGGGAGAGTCAGTAAGATTATGTAATAGGGGCCTACAGTAAGTCAGTAAGGAGGCAGAAGCTGCTTCTGGTACATGGACCCTGGTCATGTAGGGCTGGGAGAGTCAGTTACATTATGTAATAGGGGCCTACAGTAAGTCAGTAAGGAGGCAGAAGCTGCTTCTGGTACATGGACCCTGGTCATGTAGGGCTGGGAGAGTCAGTAAGAGTGTGTAATAGGGGCCTACAGTAAGTCAGTAAGGAGGCAGAAGCTGCTTCTGGTACATGGACCCTGGTCATGTAGGGCTGGGAGAGTCAGTAAGATTATGTAATAGGGGCCTACAGTAAGTCAGTAAGGAGGCAGAAACTGCTTCTGGTACATGGACCCTGGTCATGTAGGGCTGGGAGTCAGTAAGATTATGTAATAGGTGCCTACAGTAAGTCAGTAAGGAGGCAGAAGCTGCTTCTGGTACATGGACCCTGGTCATGTAGGGCTGGGAGAGTCAGTAAGATTGTGTAATAGGGGCCTACATTAAGTCAGTAAGGAGGCAGAAGATGCTTCTGGTACATGGACCCTGGTCATGTAGGGCTGGGAGAGTCAGTAAGATTGTATTATAGGGGCCTACAGTATGTCAGTAAGGAGGCAGAAGCTGCTTCTGGTACATGGACCCTGGTCATGTAGGGCTGGGAGAGTCAGTAAGAGTGTGTAATAGGGGCCTACATTAAGTCAGTAAGGAGGCAGAAGATGCTTCTGGTACATGGACCCTGGTCATGTAGGGCTGGGAGAGTCAGTAAGATTATGTAATAGGGGACTACAGTAAGTCAGTAAGGAGGCAGAAGCTGCTTCTGGTACATGGACCTTGGTCATGTAGGGCTGGGAGAGTCAGTAAGATTATGTAATAGGGGACTACAGTAAGTCAGTAAGGAGGCAGAAGCTGCTTCTGGTACATGGACCCTGGTCATGTAGGGCTGGGAGAGTCAGTAAGAGTGTGTAATAGGGGCCTACATTAAATCAGTAAGGAGGCAGAAGATGCTTCTGGTACATGGACCCTGGTCATGTAGGGCTTGGAGAGTCAGTAAGATCATGTAATAGGGGCCTACAGTAAGTCAGTAAGGAGGCAGAAGCTGCTTCTGGTACATGGACCCTGGTCATGTAGGGCTGGGAGAGTCAGTAAGATTGTGTAATAGGGGTCTACAGTAAGTCAGTAAGGAGACAGAAGCTGCTTCTGGTACATGGACCCTGGTCATGTAGGACTGGGAGAGTCAGTAAGATTGTGTAATAGGGGCCTACAGTAAGTCAGTAAGGAGGCAGAAGCTGCTTCTGGTACATGGACCCTGGTCATGTAGGGCTGGGAGAGTCAGTAATATTATGTAATAGGTGACTACAGTAAGTCAGTAAGGAGGCAGAAGCTGCTTCTGGTACATGGACCCTGGTCATGTAGGGCTGGGAGAGTCAGTAAGATTATGTAATAGGGGCCTACAGTAAGTCAGTAAGGAGGCAGAAGCTGCTTCTGGTACATGGACCCTGGTCATGTAGGGCTGGGAGAGTCAGTAAGATTATGTAATAGGGGCCTACAGTAAGTCAGTAAGGAGGCAGAAACTGCTTCTGGTACATGGACCCTGGTCATGTAGGGCTGGGAGAGTCAGTAAGATTATGTAATAGGGGCCTACAGTAAGTCAGTAAGGAGGCAGAAGCTGCTTCTGGTACATGGACCCTGGTCATGTAGGGCTGGGAGAGTCAGTAATATTATGTAATAGGTGACTACAGTAAGTCAGTAAGGAGGCAGAAGCTGCTTCTGGTACATGGACCCTGGTCATGTAGGGCTGGGAGAGTCAGTAAGATTATGTAATAGGGGTCTACAGTAAGTCAGTAAGGAGACAGAAGCTGCTTCTGGTACATGGACCCTGGTCATGTAGGGCTGGGAGAGTCAGTAAGATTATGTAATAGGGGCCTACAGTAAGTCAGTAAGGAGACAGAAGCTGCTTCTGGTACATGGACCCTGGTCATGTAGGGCTGGGAGAGTCAGTAATATTATGTAATAGGTGACTACAGTAAGTCAGTAAGGAGGCAGAAGCTGCTTCTGGTACATGGACCCTGGTCATGTAGGGCTGGGAGAGTCAGTAATATTATGTAATAGGTGACTACAGTAAGTCAGTAAGGAGGCAGAAGCTGCTTCTGGTACATGGACCCTGGTCATGTAGGGCTGGGAGAGTCAGTAAGATTATGTAATAGGGGTCTACAGTAAGTCAGTAAGGAGGCAGAAGCTGCTTCTGGTACATGGATCCTGGTCATGTAGGGCTGGGAGAGTCAGTAAGATTGTGTAATAGGGGCCTACAGTAAGTCAGTAAGGAGGCAGAAGCTGCTTCTGGTACATGGACCCTGGTCATGTAGGGCTGGGAGAGTCAGTAAGATTCTGTAATAGGGGCCTACAGTAAGTCAGTAAGGAGGAAGAAGCTGCTTCTGGTACATGGACCCTGGTCATGTAGGGCTGGGAGAGTCAGTAAGATTCTGTAATAGGGAACTACAGTAAGTCAGTAAGGAGGCAGAAGCTGCTTCTGGTACATGGACCCTGGTCATGTAGGGCTGGGAGAGTCAGTAAGATTGTGTAATAGGGGTCTACAGTAAGTCAGTAAGGAGACAGAAGCTGCTTCTGGTACATGGACCCTGGTCATGTAGGGCTGAGAGAGTCAGTAAGATTATGTAATAGGGGCCTACAGTAAGTCAGTAAGGAGGCAGAAGCTGCTTCTGGTACATGGACCCTGGTCATGTAGGGCTGGGAGAGTCAGTAAGATTGTGTAATAGGGGCCTACAGTAAGTCAGTAAGGAGGCAGAAGCTGCTTCTGGTACATGGACCCTGGTCATGTAGGGCTGGGAGAGTCAGTAAGATTATGTAATAGGGGCCTACAGTAAGTCAGTAAAGAGGCAGAAGCTGCTTCTGGTACATGGACCCTGGTCATGTAGGGCTGGGAGAGTCAGTAAGATTATGTAATAGGGGCCTACAGTAAGTCAGTAAGGAGGCAGAAGCTGCTTCTGGTACATGGACCCTGGTCATGTAGGGCTGGGAGAGTCAGTTACATTATGTAATAGGGGCCTACAGTAAGTCAGTAAGGAGGCAGAAGCTGCTTCTGGTACATGGACCCTGGTCATGTAGGGCTGGGAGAGTCAGTAAGAGTGTGTAATAGGGGCCTACAGTAAGTCAGTAAGGAGGCAGAAGCTGCTTCTGGTACATGGACCCTGGTCATGTAGGGCTGGGAGAGTCAGTAAGATTATGTAATAGGGGCCTACAGTAAGTCAGTAAGGAGGCAGAAACTGCTTCTGGTACATGGACCCTGGTCATGTAGGGCTGGGAGTCAGTAAGATTATGTAATAGGTGCCTACAGTAAGTCAGTAAGGAGGCAGAAGCTGCTTCTGGTACATGGACCCTGGTCATGTAGGGCTGGGAGAGTCAGTAAGATTGTGTAATAGGGGCCTACATTAAGTCAGTAAGGAGGCAGAAGATGCTTCTGGTACATGGACCCTGGTCATGTAGGGCTGGGAGAGTCAGTAAGATTGTATTATAGGGGCCTACAGTATGTCAGTAAGGAGGCAGAAGCTGCTTCTGGTACATGGACCCTGGTCATGTAGGGCTGGGAGAGTCAGTAAGAGTGTGTAATATGGGCCTACATTATGTCAGTAAGGAGGCAGAAGATGCTTCTGGTACATGGACCCTGGTCATGTAGGGCTGGGAGAGTCAGTAAGATTATGTAATAGGGGACTACAGTAAGTCAGTAAGGAGGCAGAAGCTGCTTCTGGTACATGGACCTTGGTCATGTAGGGCTGGGAGAGTCAGTAAGATTATGTAATAGGGGACTACAGTAAGTCAGTAAGGAGGCAGAAGCTGCTTCTGGTACATGGACCCTGGTCATGTAGGGCTGGGAGAGTCAGTAAGAGTGTGTAATAGGGGCCTACATTAAATCAGTAAGGAGGCAGAAGATGCTTCTGGTACATGGACCCTGGTCATGTAGGGCTGGGAGAGTCAGTAAGATTATGTAATAGGGGACTACAGTAAGTCAGTAAGGAGGCAGAAGCTGCTTCTGGTACATGGACCCTGGTCATGTAGGGCTGGGAGAGTCAGTAAGATCATGTAATAGGTGCCTACAGTAAGTCAGTAAGGAGGCAGAAGCTGCTTCTGGTACATGGACCCTGGTCATGTAGGGCTGGGAGAGTCAGTAAGAGTGTGTAATAGGGGCCTACATTAAGTCAGTAAGGAGGCAGAAGATGCTTCTGGTACATGGACCCTGGTCATGTAGGGCTGGGAGAGTCAGTAAGATTATGTAATAGGGGACTACAGTAAGTCAGTAAGGAGGCAGAAGCTGCTTCTGGTACATGGACCCTGGTCATGTAGGGCTGGGAGAGTCAGTAAGATTATGTAATAGGGGACTACAGTAAGTCAGTAAGGAGGCAGAAGCTGCTTCTGGTACATGGACCCTGGTCATGTAGGGCTGGGAGAGTCAGTAAGATTATGTAATAGGGCCCTACAGTAAGTCAGTAAGGAGGCAGAAGCTGCTTCTGGTACATGGACCCTGGTCATGTAGGGCTGGGAGAGTCAGTAAGATTATGTAATAGTCACCATCTTATAGGCAGCCGGTGAAAGGAACAGAGAATGGGTGTTATGTGGTAAGTCTGGTTGGTAGGTAAAGCTGAGCTGTAGCCTGCCCTTTGTTGGTGAACTTGTACCATATGGACCTGTTTCACCAGGACTGAGTCACAGCCAACTGGCATCACCCACACCTGGAGCTCAGCTAGACAACCATTTAGGATTGGTACTGGGTACTCAGTACCCGGAGCAAAGAACAGGTCATCTGCATAGCAGTGGTAGATGAGGGCATGACATCTGGTTATTTCAGAAAGAAAAGATGACTACTGGCGCTATAATACTAGATGGCGCATATATGAATGAAGACGCCTGTATAATAAATAACCATCTGGTTTTATTCAAGACAAAATATTATTATTTTTTAACAACAAACTACTTTCACTATGTAAAATTCACGTATACATGTCATCTAACATTTTTCCTAATTTCAACAACCATTAAAAATCACCTGGCATGTGTTACCATGATAACTATTTCCAGAAATAGATCTTTCATAAGTGTGTTTTAGAAGAAAATACGCTTAAAGGTGCTGTCCCAAATTGTGGTTGCTGCTCATATGCTATGTGCACACAGCCTAGCACCCCATAAAGCAGGCATATCCAAACTGCGGCCCTCCAGCTGTTGTGAAACTACATATCCCAGCATGCCCTGACACAGATTTGCTGTCAGAGAATGCTACAGCTGTGTCAGGGCATGCTGGGATGTGTAGTTTCTCAACAGCTGGAGGGCCGCAGTTTGGACATGCCTGCCATAAAGCATATATTGCTGCACGTGGTGTGAAGATTATTTCACCCACCAGTAGCATGTATATTGCAAAAAGCATAGGATAGGTAAAGAACCTTGAAGAACAACGCATGGCAATGATAAGTATACTCCAGAAGATTAAAATGGTTCCTCACCTGAGTGATGCCTATTGTGTGCAACAAGAGATGATTTATTTCTCAGAGTATAGAAATGGCTTCTCACCTGTGTGACTTCTGTGATGTGTAAGTAAATCACATCTTGTTAGACAACATTTCCCACACTCAGAGCAAGAAAATGGATTCTTACCTGTGTGACTTCTGAGATGTATAAGAAGATTTGATTTGAGTGCAAAACATTTCCCACACTCAGAGCAAGAAAATGGCCTCTCACCTGTGTGACTTCTCTCATGATTAATAAGATGTGATTTCTGTGCAAAACATTTCCCACACTCCGAGCAAGAAAATGGCTTCTCACCTGTGTGACTTCTCTGATGTCTAACAAGTTCTGATTTGAGTGCAAAACATTTCCCACACTCAGAGCAAAAAAATGGCTTCTCACCTGTGTGACTTCTCTGATGTCTAACAAGATCTGATTTGAGTGCAAAACATTTCCCACACTCAGAGCAAGAAAATGGCCTCTCACCTGTGTGACTTCTCTCATGATTAATAAGATGTGATTTCTGTGCAAAACATTTCCCACACTCCGAGCAAGAAAATGGCTTCTCACCTGTGTGACTTCTCTCATGATTAATAAGATGTGATTTCTGTGCAAAACATTTCCCACACTCCGAGCAAGAAAATGGCTTCTCACCTGTGTGACTTCTCTGATGTCTAACAAGATCTGATTTGAGTGCAAAACATTTCCCACACTCAGAGCAAGAAAATGGCTTCTCACCTGTGTGACTTCTCTCATGATTAATAAGATGTGATTTCTGTGCAAAACATTTCCCACACTCAGAGCAAGAAAATGGCTTCTCACCTGTGTGACTTCTCTGATGTCTAACAAGTTCTGATTTGAGTGCAAAACATTTCCCACACTCAGAGCAAGAAAACGGCTTCTCACCTGTGTGACTTCTCTGATGTCTAACAAGATCTGATTTGAGTGCAAAACATTTCCCACACTCAGAGCAAGAAAATGGCTTCTCACCTGTGTGACTTCTCTCATGATTAATAAGATGTGATTTCTGTGCAAAACATTTCCCACACTCAGAGCAAGAAAATGCCCTCTCGCCTGTGTGACTTTTCTGATGTATAACAAGATGTGATTTCCGTGCAAAACATTTCCCACACTCAGAGCAAGAAAATGGCCTCTCGCCTGTGTGACTTGTCTGATGTATAACAAGATGTGATTTCCATGCAAAACATTTCCCACACTCAGAGCAAGAAAATGGCCTCTCACCTGTGTGACTTCTCTCATGATTAATAAGATGTGATTTCTGTGCAAAACATTTCCCACACTCAGAGCAAGAAAATGGCTTCTCACCTGTGTGACTTCTCTCATGATTAATAAGATGTGATTTCTGTGCAAAACATTTCCCACGCTCAGAGCAAGAAAATGCCCTCTCGCCTGTGTGACTTTTCTGATGTATAACAAGATGTGATTTCCGTGCAAAACATTTCCCACACTCAGAGCAAGAAAATGGCCTCTCACCTGTGTGACTTTTCTGATGTATAACAAGCTGTGATTTGTATGTAAAACATTTCCCACACTCAGAACATATCAGTGGCCTTTCACCTACCTTACCTGTGTGTGGGTTAATAGGCTTTGTGTTCTGTGTAAAACATTTGGCATCTATAGAACACGGAAACTCTGTATCTACTGTCAGAGCTGTAACAGATGCACCAATATCAGGGTGATCAGGAGAACATTTCCCAGTATCAGAGGGATCAGCTGATAGAGCTGGATGTATAATTGGGGTAATGGGGTTATCTCCTGGAGAATCCTGTCTACTGTCATTATCTTTTATGTCACAATCCGGGGATAACATTAGATGTCCTTCTGAGATATTCCTGCTTGTGTGTCCACCTGCTGGAAATAAAATACATTATGGAAATGTGACATTTTCTGTAACAATATTAATCTTGTAAACAATAGGAGAAGACGACTCTCTGGGACACTTAATTGTAAATGTGTGTGTATAATAAAACATAACTTTTAATGAAGGCTTTATAATATTGTGTCTCAGATTATCATTGTGTCCACCCTCGTGAGAACACTCACAATAACAAATGTAATATTATAATAAGACTTAGATATAGCTCTCTCTTGTACTGGTAACGAACCATGAAGTATAAATGGAGACGTAGTCCCTCGGCAAGTCCTATGTCAGCACCAATGTAAAACAATGGATGGGAAACATATCGTATGAATTGGAGATTCTAGATGAACAATAACATCAGTCATATGAGCTGATGGATCAGAGAAATGTCTCCTAACGTTACTCCTGGAAGCATTGGTAAGGTAGCATTCCTTTATGTGTGTGCTCATACACTGGTAAGCCTGTACATGTGTTACTCACCCTTATATAAGGTATATTGCTATAGCAGAGTAGGTGTGGAACAAGGAATTTTACATGCAATACACCATATAATACACTGCAATCATCATCATCATCATCATCATCTGCTAGGTTATAATACCCTGTTACACCCCTATCATCAGTGTCTTACCTCTATACTCTCAATAGTAATAAGGATGATGGTGTGCACAGTAAGTATGATACAGAGAATTACATATCAGAATCTATACAGCTGCCGCCATACTTCTGCTTCTCATACGTGTGCTACTGGCAGCAGTGAACATCTGAGTGAGAGTGCAGGGAAGACAGCAGAGTCTTATGAGAAAGAGATTGGATCTGCCTTTGCAGGGCTGTACCACACCTGTCACCCCTGTTAGTATATAAAATAATAAATAAGAGGGGCGTGGCCTGAGTCCATCCAGACGTGCTTTCTGGAGCTCTCCTCACTAAGTGGCTTCTTATCTACCCTACCTGATAGCTCTCAGCCGCCGCTGGGACCAAGACCCAATCTATTAATTCCACCACTCCTACTGCCCTAAAGCTGCTCGCTCCGCGCACTGTTCATTACCGCAGCCTAGTGACGCCGCTGAAGCCACGGGCTGTATTCTGGGGCTAAGTGTGCCTAGTCTTTCCTGCACGCTCCGGCCACCTGACTTGGAGGCGCTTTTGGCTCAGGCGGGAGCACTTACTCTCCTGCTAACACAGGTGCGCAGCTCCCGTTACTACTGAGGACAGAAGGGTCTGCCCACAGTCACCGGAGCCCTGCGGTGATATTGGGAGGTGAGGTGGCTGCCATTTTGGATCCTGGTACCCAGCCATCGCATGCTTTGCCTTCTGCCTTCAATAATGTGTAAAATTGATATAAACTGCTAAATAAGTGTCCTGACGGTTGGACCGGGGTCACTACACTAAATTGAAGCATTTGCCTGGAGGTGAAACTACCTTCTATTTATATGGTACCACTATCATCTACTTCCTCTCAGTCTACATGCAGAGCCCAGTATCACGTATCGTCTGAGTACAGCTCATTACACTCTGATTACAACCTCACAGTATATTATTTTGTGGATTTAGCCACTGAATATATTTTGCCATTTGTGTCTCTCTGTGTCGAGAGCTTCACGTCTGTATCACGCTGACCTCTAGTGGAATTTATCGGTCATTACTGTGTTATTTGCGTTGCATTACATCATGTTTAAGCTTTGAGGTCCGGTATCAGTGAGATTGGCACTCGTACAGACTAAGATGAAAGAGATTGTTGTGTCTCACAAAGATCTGATCTCAGCTCATGACACTCTTCAGGAAGACCCGGTCTATTTGTGATAAAGTCATTGATTTAGAAGACAGGTCTCGGAGAAATAATATCAGAATAATGGGCGTTCCGGATTCTGCTACAAATGCTGAGCTTTATGATTATGCCACGGTCCTCTTGTCAGAAACTTTCACCGAAGGCTTCTGCTGCGGACCTTCTTATTGATAAGATCCATAGGCTCCCAAAGTCCAAACAGGCCCCTATCCAAGCACCGAGGGACACTCTGCTCAGGGTCCACTTTCTTCATATTAAAGAACGTATCCTACAGGCTGCTTTGTCTTCCTCATCCACAGCTGAGTGCCTGGATAATATGCAGCTATTTCCGGATATTTCTCCTGTGACGCTGGCCAAAAGGCGTCTATTCCACCCAAGGGAATATACGTTATGGTAAGAACTTACCGTTGATATCAGTATTCTTCCTAAGTCCACAGGATCCACAAAATAACAATGGGATATGATGAAGCGACAGCCTCCCAGCTTGCAACGGGTCCCGTCCATATATCCCCGCCTCCTTGCTCAGGCAAATCAGTTGTATTCCAATGCTCAAGGCAGGAGCATCATAGAGAGCCTTAATCAGGCGATAAGAACACACATGCACACCCTTCCGTACAAGAAGGAAGAGGCCAGTGAGTAAAAGGATCCTCAGATCAGGTGAGTCAGGGTGGGATCCCTATGGATCCTGTGGACTTACCATAACGTATATTTCTCTGGCAGGGTCCACAGTTATCCACAGGATAACAATGGGATTTCCCAAAGCAATTTAGTGAAGGGGACGCTCCAGACTGGAAAGGAGAATCCTTCGCCCGAATGCAGCATCCTGAGGCAAAGGTATCAAAGGCATAATGTCTAATGAATGTGTTAATGGAAGACCGTGTGGCTGCCTTACATATGTGTTCCGCTGAAGCACCACATTGTGCTGCCCACGACGGACCTACCTTACGAGTAGAGTGAGCAGAGACACTAGCTGGATTAGGGAGATCAGCTTGAGAATATGCTTCTGAAATCGTCATTCTAAGCCACCTCGCTAGTGTTTGCTTGTCAGCAGGCCATCCTCTCTTGTGAAATCCGTAGAAAACAAAGAGAAAATCTGTCTTTCTGATGGCACTGGTACGATCCACGTTGATCCTTAAAGCCCTGACTACATCCAAAGATGCATCTCCCACAGAAAGACCTGGCCTTTGAAAAGTTGGTACAACAATTTCTTCCTTAAGGCGGAATTTAGTCACCACCTTAGCAAGATATCCAGATTTAGTTCTGAGAACCGTTCTATCTGGATGAAATATCAGAAAAGGAGAGCGACATAACAATGCCCCTAAATCTGAATCTCTTCTAGCTGAGGCAATAGCAAGTAGAAAGAGAACGTTAGCTGTCAACCATTTAAGATCCACTTTATTAAGTGGTTCAAATGAGGCAACTTGAAGGGCTTTCAGGACTAGACTTAAGTCCCAAGGCACTGTAGGAGGAACAAAAAAAGTTGAATGTGCAGCATTCCCTGGAAAAAAGTACGCACATCCTGTAAATTGGCAATTTTCTTTTGGAACCATACAGTCAATGCCAACACTTGCACTCTCAAGGAAGCCACCTTCAAACCTTTATCCATTACAGCCTGAAGGAATGCTAAGACCCTGGAAACTCTGAAAGCCTTAGGGTACATTTTCAATTCACTGCACCAATGAATATAGGTTTTCCATATTCGGTGATAAATGCAAGCTGAGGAAGGTTTCCTTGCTCTGAGCATAGTCTGAATTACCTGTTGTGAGAATCCTCTTGACTTCTGGATAGATGTTTCAAGAGCCACGCCATCAAAGACAGTCGATCCAGATGTCTGTGATAACAAGGACCCTGCATCAGTAGATCTGGATGTTGAGGGAACAGAAGTGGAACACCCATCGACATACTCAGCAGATCTGTGTATCAATGTCTTCTGGGTCAAGCCGGAGCTATTAGTATCACGGCACTTTTCCCTTGCTTTATCTTTCTCACCACCATGGGTAATAGGGTGATTGAAGGAAACACATAAACCAGATGAAAGTCCCATGGGACCGACAGGGCATCCACAAAGATCGCTCTGGGATCCTTTGTTCTTGCCCCATAAGCAAAAACTTTGTTGTTCAGATGGGATGCAATGAGATCTATCTCTGGAAACCCCCACTTGTCCACTAGCGTCTGGAAGACCTCCGGGTGTAGAGACCATTCATTTTCCTGAATGGCGTGTCGACTGAGAAAGTCCGCTTCCCAGTTTAGGACTCCCAGTACGAACACTGTGGACAAGGCTGGATGATGAAGTTCTGCCCACTTTAGTATGTGACTTACCTCCTCCATCGCTTTCCGGCTTCGAGTTCCTCCCTGATGGTTGAGGTACGCTACTGCCGTTGCATTGCCTGAGCAGATCTGGACTAGTTTTCTCCGAAAAATGTCCTTTGCCTGAATCAGTGCCATATATATGGCCCAAAGTTCCAATATGTTTATTGGCAGGCAACTTTCTTCCCTGGTCCATTGCCCCTGAAAACACATTTCTGACACTGCTCCCCAGCCCTGAAGACTGGAATCTATCATCAGAATTTCCCAATCTGATATCCAAAGGGGTCTACCCTTGTCCAGATGGGATGTCTGTAGCCACCGGGCTAATGACCTTCTTACTTCTATTGTAAGAGACAGGGTCTGTGTTTTTATTGTCTGATGCAACCCATGCCATTTGGCAAGAATCAGAAGCTGCAGAGGCCTTGAGTGGAATTGTGAATACTCCACCATGTCGAACGTTGATACCATCAAACCCATCACCCGCATTGCTGCGTGAATGGATACCATTTCACTGTGTAACAAGTCCTGAATCCTTGAGTGAACCTTGGATATCTTGTTCAGATTTAAACTTACTCTCTGAAGACCTGAATCCAGTACCAGCCCCAAATGAGTCATCTGTTGTGACGGAACCAGAAACAATTTTTCCCAATTTATGAGCCACCCATGGTTCTGCAGACATGTTATTGTCTGTCGCAGATTACATAAGAGCAACTCCTGCATCTGTGTCAGGATTAAAAGATCAACGAGGTATGGAAAATATATTTTCTCATACGTCCTAGAGGATGCTAGGGTCATCATAGAACCATGGGGTATAGACGGGATCCGCAGGAGACATGGGAACTTTAAGACTTTGAAAGGGTGTGAACTGGCTCCTCCCTCTATGCCCCTCCTCCAGACTCGTTTTATAATTGTGCCCAGTGAGACTGGACGCACTGCAGGGAGCTCTACAGAGTTTCTCTGACAAGACTTATGTTAGGTTTTTTATGTTCAGGGAGGCTGCTGGCAACAGACTCCCTGCTTCGTGGGACTTAGGGGAGAGGAGTATCACCCACTTCCAGTGAGCTCAAGGGCTCTGCTTCTGGCTACAGGACACCATTAGCTCCTGAGGGTGCTGATCGCTGGGTATGCCTAGATGCTCACACCCGCAGCCCGCCGTCACCCCCTTTCAGAGCCAGAAGTCAGAAGACAGGTGAGTAGATGAAGAAAAGAAGACTTCAGTGACGGCATTTATCTGAGGTACTGCAGCGTGCGGACGCTGCGCGCCAAGCTCCCACATACATGTAGCACTACAGGGTGCAGGGTGTGCGGGGGGGGGGGGGGGCATCCTGGGCAGCTAATAAATCCTCAGTGGACATCTGGAAAGAGGGGACATTAGTGCAGAGGTACTGTCCCAAAACCCCCGCCATTATAATCATACAAGAAGCGGTACTGAAGCGCCCCATTAAGGGGGCGAAGCTTCGTCCTCACAGCTCACTCGGCGCCATTTTCTCTCCATCAGGCTGCAGAGACGCTGGTCCTTCCTTCACACTGACAGGTATCAGGGCGCAAAACAGGGGGGGGGGGTCACTGGCTAAATTTGGAGCAATATACTTTATATAAAAAGCGCTTATTTGGCGTTTATTGGGCGCTTCAGAACTGCTGATTGGACGCTGGGGTGTGAACTGGCAAATCCCCTCTGTGTCTCTCTGACAGGCTTTACTGTGGGTCTGTCCCCTATATGCCCGGTGTGTCTGTGGGTGTTTGGTGCACGTGTGTCGACATGTCTGAGGATGAAGGCTCTTCCCAGGAGGAGGCTGTATTAGGGACACAAACGGCTGCAGCGGTGACCCTGTCGGCACCGGCGACGTCGGATTGGATAAATGTGTTGAACACCTTGAATGCTAATGTGGCTCTTATTAGCAAGAGGCTAGATAAGTCTGAGTCTCAGACACAGGCATGGAAGAAATCTGCAGAAGATATGTTACTGCAAAGTCAGGTCCCCTCAGGGTCACAGAAACGTACACTGGCCCAATTGGCAGACACTGATATCGACACAGACACTGATTCCAGTGTCGACTATAGCGATTCCAGATTAGACCCAAAATTGGCATAAAGCATTCAGTACATAATTGTGGCTGTTAAAGGGGTATTACATATCACCGAGGACCGGCTGTCTCTGATAAAAGGGTCTGTATGTATAAGGAAAGGAAACCTGATGTAACGTTTCCTCCCTCTCATGAACTGAACACGCTATTTGAAAACCTCTGTGAAGCTCCTGACAAAAAGTTTGAGATTCCAAAAAGAATTACGGTAGCTTATCCGTTTCCCTCGGCGGATAGGGAAAAGTGGGAGTCACCCCCCACCGTGGACAAGGCCCTGTCACATTTGTCTAAAAAGGTGGCTCTTCCGTCACCTGCCACGGCGGCCCTTAAGGATCCTGCGGTTCGTAAACAAGAAACTACGTTAAAGTCCATTTATGCGACCACAGGTACGCTACTCAGACCTGTCATTGCGTCTGCGTGGGTAAGTAGTGCTATCGAAAAGTGGGCAGACAACTTGTCTTCTGATGTAGATACTCATGATGCTGGGTTATATCAAGGACTCTGCAGCCTACCTTAAGGAAGCTGCGAGAGATATTGGTCTTTTGGGATCTAAGGCCAATGCCACGGCAGTCTTAGCTAGACGAGTGTTGTGGATACACCAATGGAATGCTGATGCCGATTCCAAGAAAAGTATGGAATCTCTACCATATAAAGGTAAGGCTTTATTTGGTGACGGCCTTGATAATTTACCGCGGGTAAGTCATGCTTTTTACCTTATGTTCCTCCACAACAAAAGAAAAAGCATCACTATCAGATGCAGTCCTTTCGGCCCAATAAATACAGGAAGGGCCGAGGTTCTTCCTTCCTTGCTACTAGAGGAAGGGGAAGAGGTAAATGATCACCAGCCTTGTCAGGCTCCCAGGAGCAGAAGTCCTCCCAGGCTTCTGCTAATTCAACCGCATGACGTTGGGGCTCATATGCGGGAGTCCGCACCGGTGGGGGCACGTCTCAAACTCTTCAGTCAGTTTTGGGTTCGTTCAGACCTAGACCCATGGGTTTTACAAATAGTATCCCAAGGGTAGAAGCTGGAGTTTCAAGACGTTTCCCCTCGCCGTTTTTTCAAATCGGCCTTACCAGCTTCTCTTCCGGACAGGGAGGTAGTTTGCGACGCAATACAAAAGTTGTGTCAAAATCAAGTTATCGTCAGGGTTCCCCTGTCACAAAAGGGAGAAGGCTTTTATTCGAGCCTGTTTGTGGTCCCGAAGCCGGACGGTTTGGTCAGACCAATCCTAAACCTGAAATCCCTAAATTTCTACCTAAAGAAATTCAAATTGAAGATGGAGTCTCTCCGAGCAGTGATCTCCAGTCTGGAGGAAGGGGATTTTATGGTGTCGGTGGACATAAAACATGCCTACTTACATGTTCCCATTTATCCTCCGCATCAGGCTTACCTGAGGTTTGCAATACAGGATTGTCATTACCAATTTCAGACGTTGCCGTTTGGTCTGTCCACGGCTCCGAGGATTTTCACGAAAGTGATGGCGGTGATGATGGTTCTCCTTCGCAAGCAAGGAGTCACGATTACCCCATACTTAGACGATCTCCTGATAAAGGCGAGATCCAGGGACCAGTTGGTGCAAAACGTTGCACTCTCCCTGACAGTTCTTCAGCAACATGGTTGGCTCCTAAATTTGCCAAAATCACAGTTGATTCCGATGACGCAGTTGTCGTTTTTGGGAATATTGGACACAGAACTACAGAGAGTATTTCTTCCAGTGGACAAGGCTCTGGAACTTCAGAGTCTGGTCAAACTAATTCTGAAACCAGCAAGAATGTCAATCCATTAATGCATTCGGTTGCTGGGGAAGATGGTTGCAGCCTAAGAGGCCATTCAGTTTGGCAGGTTCCATGCAGAGTGTTCCAGTGGGACCTGTTGGACAAGTGGTCCAGGTCCCACCTACACCGGAGGATAATCCTGTCTTCCAAGACCAGGATATCACTCCTGTGGTGGCTGCACAGCTCTAACCTCCTAGAGGGGCGCAGGTTCGGGATACAGGACTGAATCCTAGTGACCACGGTTGCAAGCCTCCGAGGCTAGGGGGCAGTCACAATGGGAGAAAACTTCCAAGGAAGATGGTCAAGTCAGGAAACTTGTTTCCACATAAATATTCTGGAGTTAAGGGCCTGTTACAACAGGGGCCGTGCGTGTATCAGGACTTACCGCGGCTACGTTTGACGGCATGGCGGTTGAGCGCAAAATCCTAGCCCGTAAGGGTATTCCCAGTGAAGTCATTCCCACACTTATTCAGGCCAGAAAAGGTAACGTCTAAACATTACCACCGTATTTGGAGAAAATATGTTTCTTGGTGTGAATCCAAGGGGGCTCCTACGGAAGAGTTTCGACTAGGACATTTTCCCCATTTTCTACAAGCAGGTGTGGATGCGGGCCTAAAATAGGGCTCAATTAAGGAACAGATTTCGGCCTTATCGGTTTTATTTCAGAAACAATTGGCCTCCCTTCCAGAAGTTCAGACTTTCGTAAAAGGAATGTTGCACATCCAACCTCCATTTGTGCCTCCAGTGGCACCATGGGATCTTAATGTGGTGTTGCAGGTCCTTCAATCACATTGATTTGAACCTTTACGGAAGGTGGAGTTGAAATTCCTCACTTGGAAAGTGGTCATCCTGTTGGCCTTGGCATCTGCAAGGCGGGTGTCTGAGTTAGCGGCCTTGTCTCACAAGGGCCCTTATATGATCTTCCATGAAAATAGAGCTGAATTGAGGACACGTCAACAATTTCTACCGAAAGTGGTTTCCTCTTTCCACATGAACTAACCTATTGTGGTGCTTGTGGCTACGGACGCCTTTCGCTGAGTCAAAATCTCTGGATGTGGTCAGAGCTTTGAAGATTTATTTCGCCAGAACGGCTCAGATTAGGAAAACAGAGGCTCTGTTTGTCCTGTATGCTCCCAACAAGGTTGGGTGTCCTGCTTCCAAGCAGACCATTGCACGCTGGATCTGTAACACGATTCAGCATGCTCATTCCACGGCTGGATTGCCGTTACCGGAATCGGTGAAAGCCCATTCTACTAGAAAGATGGGCTCGTCCTGGGTGGCTGCCCGGGGGGTCTCGACATTGCAACTTTGCCGAGCAGCTACTTGGTCTGAGTCAAACACATTTGCAAAGTTCTACAAGTTTGACACCTTGGCCGATGAAGACCTTCAGTTGTTCAATCGGTGCTGCAGAGTCATCCGCACTCTCCCGCCCGTTCTAGAGCTTTGGTATAACCCCATGTTTCTATGATGACCCCAGCATCCTCTAGGACGTATGAGAAATAGACGTTATGGTAAGAACTTACCGTTGATAACGTAATTTCTCTTATGTCCACAGGTATCCACAGGATAACATTGGGATATGCCGGAGCGACAGCGGAAATGGCACCAAACAGTCACAAGCTTTCTGGCCTCCCAGGATGCATCAGGGCTTCACCGTATAATCCCGCCCACTCACTCAGTCAAATCAGTTCTTTCCACAGCGATTAGGCAGGAGCATCAGGTAGAAACCTATTTAGGCGATAAGAACACACATGCACACCCTTCCATACAAGAGGGAAGAGGTTTAATGATTGTTAAGATCCTCAAATCAGGTGCGTCAGGGTGGGATCCCTGTGGATACCTGTTGATATAAAAGAAATTACGTTATCCACGGTAAGTTCTTACCATAATGTCTATTACTCAGGCTGGGTCCACAGGTTATCCACAGGATAACATTGGTATTCCCAAAGCCAGTTTTAGTGGTTGGGACACTCCTGATTACACAGGAGGACCTTTCGCCCGAAGTCTGCATCATGAGAGTCAAAAGTATCCAAGGCATAATGTCTGATGAATGTGTTTATGGAAGACCATGTGGCTGCCTTACAAATCTGTTCTGCTGAAGCACCCTGTTGTGCTGCCCATGAAGGACCTACCTTACGTGTAGAGTGAGCAGAGACATTAACCGGAGTAGGGAGATCTGCATGAGAATAAGCTTCTGATATTACCATTCGGACCCATCTTGCGAGCGTCTGTTTACTAGTGATGAGCGGGTTCGGTTTTACTCGGTTCTCAAAACGGCATCTTATTGGCTCACCGATGTCACGTGTTTTGGATAGCCAATAAGATGCCGTTTTAAGAACCGAGTAAAACCGAGTAAAACCGAACCCGCTCATCACTACGGTTTACTAGCAGGCCATCCTCTTCTATGAAATCCGTAGAGGATGAAGAGAGAATCTGTTTTTCTGATGGCACTAGTACGATCTATGTAGATTCTTAAAGCTCGGACTACATCCAGCGACGCTTCTCCCGCAGAAAGTCCCGATACCTGAAAAGCTGGGACTACAATCTCTTTATTAAGGTGAAACTTTGACACCACCTTCGGAAGATAACCAGATCTAGTTCTGAGAACTGCTCTGTCTGTAAAAAAACTTAGGAAAGGAGACTTACATGATAATGCTTCTAAATCTGACTCTCTTCTGGCTGACGCCATTGCCAGTAGAAAAAGTACTTTAGCTGTTAACCATTTAAGATCTGCTCTCTTAAGTGGTTCAAACGGAGGTCCCTGGAGGAATTCAAGAACTAAATTCAAATCCCAGGGAGCTGCAGGAGGAACAAATGAAGGTTGAATATGTACCACTCCCTGAAAGAAAGTATGTACATCCTGTAAATCATCAATCTTTCGCTGAAACCATACAGTTAATGCTGATACTTGAACTCTCAAGGAAGCTACTTTCAAACCTTTTTCCAATCCTGCTTGAAGGAAATCCAAAATCCTGGATACTTTAAAAGATCTCGGATTCAAACTTTTTTCAGTACACCAATGAATATAGGCTTGCCATATTCTAATATACACGAGCTGAAGAAGGCTTTCTTGCTCGGAGCATAGTTTGGATTACTTGTTTAAAAAATCCTCTAGCTTTTAGGATAGAGGTTTCAACAGCCACGCCGTCAAAGATAGACGATCCAGATGAATGTGACAACAAGGACCCTGCATTAGCAGATCTGGACGTTGAGGGAGCAGTATTGGTGCTTCCACGGACATTCTCAGTAGATCTGTGTACCAATTACTTCTTAGCCAAGCTGGAGCTATTAGAATTTATTGCTCCCTTTGCTTGCTTTATTTTTCTCACTACTCTGGGTAACAGAGATATTGGAGGGAACAGATATGCCAGATTAAATTTCCATTCTACTGACAGTGCATCTACAAGGACCGCTCCGGGATCCTTGGTTCTTGATCCGTACTTCAGAACTTTGTTGTTTAGACGAGACGCCATGAGGTCTATCTCTGGTAGACCCCATCTGTTCGCTATTGTCTGAAACACTTCTGGGTGTAATGCCCATTCGGTTTCCTGAATGATGTGTCGACTGAGAAAATCCGCTTCCCAGTTCAGAACACCTGGGACAAAACACCGCTGACAATGCTGGGAGATTGAGTTCTGCTCATCTTAGAATGGGAGTTACTTCCTCCATCAATCTTTTGCTGTGAGTTCCTCCTTGATGATTGAGGTACGCAACTGCTGTCGCATTGTCTGGCATCTGTTGTCAGGACTTGCCACTCTTTTATCTAAAAAGGGTCTCCCCTTGTTTAAATGGTCTGTCTGTAGCCACCACGCTAGAGACCTTTTTACATTTACTGGAAACTTTATCATCTGCTTTTTTATCGTCTGATGATTTCCGTTCCATTTGGTCAGAATAAGGTGCTGTAATGGTCTGGAGTGGAATTGCACATATTCCACCATGTCGAAGGTTGATACCATCAGACCCAACAGTCGCATTGATGCATGGACTGATATTGTCTGGGTGTGCAACGCTTCCTGAGTCATGACCTGCACCTTGACCATCTTTTTCTCTGGTAAGAAAACTCTCTGTAGGTCTGAATCCAATATGGCCCCCAAATGAACCATCCGCTGTAATGGATTCAGAGACTACTTTTCCCAATTTATGAGCCACCCAAGTCTCTGTAGACAAACTATTGTCTGTTGAAGATGGCTCAAAAGTAAATTTTGCAAATGTGCTAAGATTAACAGGTCGTTGAGGTATGGGAATATTCTTATCCCCTGTTTGCGCAGACAAGCTGCCATAACCACCATGATCTTGGTAAACACCCTGGGTGCTGTTGCTAGCCTGAAGGGCAGAGCTTGGAACTGAAAATGTTCCTGGAGGATGGCAAACCTGAGGTAACACTGATGAGACAGTGCTATAGGCACATGTAGGTAAGCATCCCGTACACCCAGAGATACCATGTAATCTCCCGGTTCCATGGCCAACATTATGGAGCGCAACGTCTCCATGTGGAACTTCGGGATCCAAATGTATTTGTTTAACATTTTTAGATTGAGAATTGGTCGATATGACCCACTTGGCTTCTGGATCAGAAATAGATTGGAGTAAAACCCCTGTCCCCTTTGTGATGGAGGTACAGGGACAATCACACCAGACTGCAGTAATTTTTGGACTGCTTCTTGCAGGGCATTGGCCTTCGACTCTATACGAGACGGGCTGGTGCAAAAAAATATTTGAGGAGGCTGCCTCCTGAATGGGAACCCATTCCCCTGAGATACCACCTTCTGCACCCAAGCATCTGTTGTTGACTGTTGCCATATGTGTGCAAAATGAAGGAGTCGGCCCCCAACCCTGGAATCCTCTAGGCGGAGGCCTGTCTCTTCAGGCTGATGGTTTCTGTTCAGGCTTGGAAGCTGGCTTTTTGCTAGCCCACTGTTTCCTACCCCTGGTTTTGAACTGGGGTTGCTTAGACTCCTCTTTAGCTTTCGCTTTACTTTGCCAACGAAATGAGCAAAACTTTAAACCCTTGGACTTAGGGTTATAAATAGCCGGAAATCTGACCTTCTTTGATTCAGCCTCTGATTTTAGGATATCAGAAAATGGTTTCCCAAACAATATATTACCAACGAAAGGCAATGCTTCCAATTCTTTCTTGGATTCCGCATCTGCTTTCCAGGTACGTAGCCAAACTGTTCTGCGAGCGGCTACTGTCAAGGTTGAAGCTTTAGAAGCAACTGTACCCATATCAATTGCTGCTTGTTCTAAGTATTGGGCAGATTGTCTCAAACAGCTTAAAAGGTACTCTTGCTCCGAAGTAGGAGAAGAGATGTCATTTCTAGTTCCTCTATCCATTCGCCCATTGCCTTTGCTACCCAGGCCGAAGCCATAGCAGGTCTTACCACTGCTCCTACTAGAGAAAATAAATGTTTCCAAAAACTATCTACCCTTCTGTCTGTGACATCATTTAGCGAGGTAGATGACAGTGGTAAAGCAGATTTATGCACAATCGCAGAACATGTGCATCTACTTTTGGAGGAACTTCTCTTTACGAACAATCCGCAGCTGGAAATGGATAATAAGAATTCCATCTTTTCGGAATCTTATATTTCTTACTGGGCGTCGCCCAAGACTCATCCATCATTTCTGTCAGTTCGTTTGACGCTGGGAATTCAGTTTTCACTGATTTTGTTCGTTTAAACACAGGTGCTTTAGATTTTATCACTGTTTTAGCTGGCTCTTCCAAAGAGAGAACAGCCTTCACAGCATCAGTAAGTTCAGCTACATCCTCTGAACTAAAGCTCTGCGACTGATCATCATACGGTGTATTTGAATATACTGTATCATCATCTGTTGTATCATCTTATGTAGTCTGCCACATAGACGCATCTGTCTTAGTCTTACCTGTCCCTTGGTTGCTTGTAGAGGCTACTGGAACCAAGCCGTAGGAAGGGAGCTGCATGTATGGGTTCATAGTGTAACCTAACCCTTGAGGTGGTGCTACCGGAGCTAACCTGTCCGCTATTGAAGATAGAGTCTTTGCGACCATATTCCATGGTGGCTCTGTTGGTGGTTGAACTAACTCCTGTTTTTTACTTCGCTGAAAAGCGAAACAGTTTGCACACAACCCCTCATAAGTGACCAATTGATCCACATCAATTAACCCTGTCTTATAAGATAAGCATGTTAGGGATGTAGGAGTGCCTGATAAATTCTCCTCATCACTTTTGCCGCTCACAGACATGGTAATAATCTGTTAATGACTACAGAGGGTCAGAACAGGACTGACATTACACAGAAAAGTCAGCACACATACTAGCAGTCAGTCACATGTTAAAGCATTAGACATTGTCATATGAGACTACAATCACCATCATAACAACTTATACATTAGTAGGAAAATTGTACTTCTGTTTCTAACTGGTTCTTTTCCAACATAACATGCAGAAAACACAGTAATATACAGGTCTCATATGCAATAGGTACTAAAAATTAACAATTCAAACTAAGAAGTAGAAGGAATTTTTAGTACTGTATACCCTGCCTTCAGAGAGCGGGATACAAGGAGACTCACCACACTTCCATATCCAAGCACATACTCTCGTAAGACGCTGAGTGGATTCAGACGCTACTGATGTACACTACCGCTCATGATAACTGACACAGTTGCTCCTGCGGACACGGACGCTCAGCGACTTCCACGTGTATGCAGACGCTAAGGCCTGCGACTAGGTCTGGGCGGGATCTCTAGTGTACACAACCGCAGCGTATAAGTTGCGACCGAGTACCCTCGTGGTAGCATCTGAGCCGGAAGTGAGGTCATTCAGTTCATGAAACGAGAGACACACGTGGAAACTGGTCATGAACTCGGAGGAGGGGCGGCCAGGAGAGCGTCTGAATCCCCCTGCTGACTTAAACCCTAAGGATCGTGGCCTCTACCTAGTCCTGGCGCCTATGATCCCCGGAGCGTAGCGCTGTTGCCCCAGAGAGTGTTCGGCGCATCAACACACTGTTTGTAGTCTCCACCAAAGACAGCGTAGCTGTGTCCTGACCCCGCTAGTAAGAGAAAGTCCATAGACTCACCATCTCCCCATGCTCCGGCCACAGCCTGATTACGTCTGCTGGACCTGCTAGAACATCCGACACAGACGCCCGTCGAGACAGCACTAATACCCGAAGGTAAGCGTTGTTGCGACCCGGTGAGGAGTTGTTGGAGCGACTCTTTCTAGCATGCGTTTAAGACGCTATTAACAAAAGTCGCTCAAAAAAACATAGTAAGTCTATAAAAATGAAATAATAAAAGCTTGAGGCTATTCTCACAGCAGCTCTGAGACCATGCGGCTTCCTGCCGCACCAAGCAAAAAACTGATCTGACTGAGTCAGTGGGTGGGACTATATGGTGAAGGCCCTGATGCATCCTGGGAGGCCAGAAAGATTGTGACCATGTTGGTGCCATTTCCGCTGTCCCTCAACCATATCCCAATGTTATCCTGTGGACCCAGCCAGAGAAAGTCACAGTTTGTACAATGCAGAGGTTATTACTGACAATAATACTGCACTGGACTAGTTTATATTGCTAAATAGTCAATAGATATAACACTACACAGTAAGAACTGGATGTATATCACAGGGTAATTGTACTATAAAACCCTGACTAAATGCACTCTTTCTTACTAACACTGACTAATAGGCAGGTAGAATACTTAAGTGTCATGTAAAGTCACAGCGCTGACAACCAGGCGGCTTTACATAGGAGGATTTGCCCAAGCAGTCCCAGGAACAGTGAGCTGAGGGATAATGGCCCCGCAGACACTGACAGGGAGTGAGGGAAAGACAGAGATGCAGCTCCAGGGTGGGAATACTTGCTGGAAATGGCGCCCTGGGGCTGGGGGAGGGGCTTCAGGTCTAAGCCTTATCCCCTCTGCTGGCAAAACCACCGGGTAGTGTGGGCGATATAAAAACTGGTTTAGAGAGAAAACCTGACCTGCGCCCATGCCCTGGTGATCTAGTGGGATTGCCTGTACTGCCGAAGTGTCCACCGCCAGCGTGCACGGCCCGCCTCCCACTGACCACGACGGATCGCGATAAAGACAGGGTCCCGCAAGCGGGACCCACATACCACCTCCCGAAGCGCGGCCACGCGATCCTGGAGAGCCCCAGCCGTGTGTGTCTAACGTGAAGAAACCTGGAGCCTCCGCTGTAGGTACCCGGCAACCAGGGCTCGGGAGTGTACAGCAGCGCTGGGGAGAGCAGGAGCTGCAGCAGAGAATTACATTTACCACCGCTGCTGCCATTGAAGTCTTCACTTTTTACTTCATAAAAAGCTTTTCTCAGGGCTGCTTGGAGCAGCCCCTCTGTTAACTGCCTGCTTACTGCAGCACCAACTTACAAAACTGAGCTCCTGTGCGGAGGGGCGGGGTTATAGAGGAGGCGGGGCTGTGCATTCTGGGAACAGTCAAAGCTTTGAGCCTGTTGGTGCCTCGGATCAAGAGCCTACTCTACACCCCATTGTCCAATCCTTGTGGAGCCCAGTGTACCCCGCAGCTGAAATCCTGTTTTCTCATACATCCTAGAGGATGCTGGGGTCCACTTCATGACCATGGGGTTTATACCAAAGCTCCAGTACGGGCGGGAGGGAGAGTGCGGATGACCCTGCAGCACCGATTGTCCAAACTTGAGGTCTTCATCGGCCAAGGTGTCAAACTTGTAGAATTTAGCAAATGTGTTTCACCCTGACCAAGTAGCTGCTCGACAAAGTTGCAATGCCGAGACCCCCCGGGCAGCCGCCAAGGAGGAGCCCACCTTCCTAGTAGAATGGGCCTTCACTGACTTCGGTAACGGCAATCCAGCCATAGAATGAGCTTGCTGAATCGTACCTCTGATCCAGCGTGCAATAGTCTGCTTGGAAGCAGGACACCCAATTTTGTTGGGAGCATACAGGACAAACAAAGACTCTGTTTTCCGTATTCTAGCTGTTCTAGCGACATAAATCTTCAAAGCCCTAACCACATCTAGATACTTTGACTCAGTGAATGTGTCAGGAATTACTGGCACCACAATAGGTTGGTTTATGTGGAAAGATGAAACCCCCTTTGGAAGAAAATGTTGACGAGTTCTCAACTCTGCCCTATCTTCATGGAAGATCAGGTAAGGGCTCTTGTGAGATAAGGCCCCCAATTCAGACACCCGCCGTGCGGATGCCAATGCCAAAAGCATCACCACTTTCCAAATGAGAAACTTCTACTCTATCTCTTGTAGAGGCTCAAACCAATCCGATTGAAGGAACTGCAATACCAGAGTAAGGTCCCATGGTGCCACTGGAGGCACAAATGGAGGCTGGATGTGCAGAACCCCTTTCACGAAGGTCTGAACCTCTGGAAGAGAGGCCAATTGTTTTTGGAAGAACACTGACAAGACCAAAATCTGGACCTCGATTGATCGCATTCGGAGGCCCGCCTCCACATCAGCCTGCAGAAAATGGAGAAAACGTCCCAACTGAAACTCTTCCGTAGGAGCCTTCTTGGATTCACACCAAGATACATATTTTCTGCAAATACGGTGGTAATGTTTCAACGTTACTCCTTTCCTGGCCTGAATAAGAGTGGGGACGACTTCCTTGGGAATACCCTTTCGGGCTAGGATTCGCCGCTCAACAACCATGCCGTCAAACGTAGCTGCGGTAAGTCTTTATACACACACGGCCCCTGCTGTAACAGGTCCTCGCGAAGAGGAAGAGGATCTTCTATGAGCTACTCCTGAAGATCTGGGCACCAAGCCCTCCTTGGCCAGTCTGGGGCAATGAAGATTGCTCGAACTCCTGTTCTTCTAATGATCCTGAGCCCTTTTGGGATCAGCGGAAGTGGAGGAAAGACATACACTGACCGGAAAACCCACTGGGCCACTAGCGCATCCACCGCTAATGCTTGAGGTTCTCTCGACCTGGAACAATATCTCTGAAGCTTCTTGTTGAGACGAGATGCCATCATGTCTACTTGAGAAACTCCCCAAAGACTTGTCACCTCTGCGAAGACTTCTTGGTGGAGGCCCCACTCTCCTGGATGGAGATCATGTCTGCTGAGGAAGTCTGCTTCCCAGTTGTCTACTCCCGGAATGAAAATTGCTGACAGAGCTTTTAGATGCCCAGAGGAGAATCTTCGTCACCTCTGCCATTGCCGCTCTGCTTTTCGTTACACCCTGCCTGTTTATGTACGCGACTGCTGTTACATTGTCCGACTGGATCTGCATGGGATGATCTTGAAGATGTACCGCTTGTTGAAAGCCGTTGTAAATGGCTCTCAATTCCAGCACGTTTATGTGAAGGCAGGCTTCCTGACTAGACCATTTCCCTTGGAAGCTTCCTCCCTGAGCGACAGCTCCCCAGCCTCGGAGACTTGCAT
The DNA here is from genome assembly GCF_028390025.1 of Pseudophryne corroboree. Lineage (NCBI taxonomy): Eukaryota > Metazoa > Chordata > Amphibia > Anura > Myobatrachidae > Pseudophryne > Pseudophryne corroboree. The sequence continues at coordinate 232,189 of NW_026967523.1, read as the reverse complement.
CCGTGGTCACCAGGAGCCAGTCCTGAATCCCGAATCTGCGTACCTCCAGTAGGTGAGAGCTGTGTAATCACCACAGGAGTGAAATCCTAGCTTTTGACGACAGGATTATCTTTCGGTTCATGTGTAGGTGGGAACCCGACCATTTGTCCAACAGGTCCTACTGGAAAACTCTGACATGGAACCTGCCAAACTGTATGGCCTCGTAGGCCGCCACCATTTTCCCCAACAACCGAATGTACTGATGGATCGACACACTTGTTTCGAAAGGGCTTTCTACGTAATCTCCTATTGTACAGTCATACTAACCTACAGTTTCTTAGATCTTTAAATTGCGGACGTTATAGAGAATGAAAATACACAGACATTTTCACCAGAGAATTTTAGTATCATTTAATTTTTCTCCAGACGAAAGATCCGCTATAAATGGGAGATTAACTAGGCTTTTTTAGTGATCACCTGCTGCCCAGGGGCCTGACCGGATCGTTCCTCCTGCCAGGGGCAAAACCGGACCCCATGCTCTAGCCCAGAGGCAAAACCGGAACGATCCTCTAGCCAGGGGCAAAACAGGACCGTTCCTCTAGCCAGGGGCAAAACAGGACCGTTCCTCTAGCCAGGGGCAAAACCGGACCGATGCTCTAGCCCAGGGGCAAAACCGGAACGATCCTCTAGCCCAGGGGCAAAACCGGACCGATCCTCTAGCCAAGGGACGTAACAGGACTGATCCTCTAGCCAAGGGACGTAACAGGACCGATCCTCTAGCCAAGGGGCGTAACCAGACCATTCTTCTATCAAGGTGTCTATCCCTCTCTACATGATCTCAACTCTGTATAACAGGGATTGTCTAGATACCTTCTCCAGGACATCTGTACAGAATATCACTCCCCATAATCAATCTGTTTGCTCATGAAGGATGAACTTTTCTATCTATGAGGTCTCTACTTGCAGACATACTAGCAATGAAGTACCTATATTAAGGAATGAAGACCATCCTGTCACATACACTTCCCATTACTCTGCTTTAGAAAATAAGAACTATTAAGAGGTTCCAATTCTTAATTAAAGCATGGTCCACTGAATCCAGTGACCTCCTATTATGCATTACTCATCCGTGTGCTGAAGACCAATGTCACGGCCTACTCGAAAAAGGAGACTGGCGTTCTAGGGCAGAGAGCTCAGTTCTCAGCTTGCCTTCTTATTGCCGAGACTCAACACCATGTTAGTTACAGAAAACAAATCCTACCTGACCTCAGTGACATGATACGAAGACTATGGGATTAATATGTGCTGATGGCTCCTGATGTATGAGATATACCAGAGAGTGTGGGGAGGAGACTGGTCAGATCTCTGGGCTAGTAACACACAGTGACATGATGTGAGGAGGAGAGCAGGAGTATAATAGGGGCTGATGGCTCCTGATGTATGAGATATACCAGAGAGTGTGGGGAGGAGACTGGTCAGATCTCTGGGCTGGTAACACACAGTGACATGATGTGAAGGGGGAGAGCAGGAGTATAATAGGGGCTGATGGCTCCTGATGTATGAGAGAGTGTGGGGAGGAGACTGGTCAGATCTCTGGGCTGGTAACACAGTGACATGATGTGAGGGAGAGAGCAGGAGTATAATAGGGGCTGATGGCTCCTGATGTATGAGATATGCCAGAGAGTGTGGGGAGGAGATTGGTCAGATCTCTGGGCTGGTAACACAGTGACATTATGTGAAGGGGAGAGTAGGAGTATAATAGGGGCTGATGGCTCCTGATGTATGAGATACACCAGAGAGTGTGGGGAGGAGACTGGTCAGATCTCTGGGCTGGTAACACACAGTGACATGATGTGAGGGGGGAGAGCAGGAGTATAATAGGGGCTGATGTCTCCTGATGTATGAGATACACCAGAGAGTGTGGGGAGGAGACTGGTCAGATCTCTGGTCTGGTAACACACAGTGACATGATGTGAGGGGGAGAGCAGGAGTATAATAGGGGCTGATGGCTGATGTATGAGATACACCAGAGAGTGTGAGGAGGAGACTGGTCAGATCTCTGGGCTGGTAACACACAGTGACATGATGTGAGGGAGGAGCAGGAGTATAATAGGGGCTGATGGCTCCTGATGTATGAGATACACCAGAGAGTGTGGGGAGGAGACTGGTCAGATCTCTGGGCTGGTAACATACAGTGACATGATGTGAGGGGGAGAGCAGGAGTATAATAGGGGTTGAAGGCTCCTGATGTATGAGATACACCAAAGAGTGTGGGGAGGAGACTGTTCAGATCTCTGGGCTGGTAACACAGTGACATGATGTGAAGGGGAGAGCAGGAGTATAATAGGGGCTTAAGTCTTCTGATGTATGAGATACACCAGAGAGTGTGGGGAGGAGACTGGTCAGATCTCTGGGCTGGTAACACACAGTGACATGATGTGAGGAGGAGAGCAGGAGTATAATAGGGGCTGATGGCCACTGATGTACAATACACCCCAGAGAGTGTGGGGAGGAGACTGGTCAGATATCTGGGCTGGTAACACACAGTGACATGATGTGAGGAGGAGAGCAGGAGTATAATAGGGGCTGATGGTTCCTGATGTATGAGATACACCAGAGAGTGTGGGGAGGAGACTGGTCAGATCTCTGGGCTGGTAACACAAGGTGACATCATGTGAGGGTGAGAGCAGGAGTATAATAGGGGCTGATGTCTCCTGATGTATAAGATACACCAGAGAGTGTGGGAAGGAGACTGGTCACATCTCTGGGCTGGTAACACACAGTGACATGATGTGAGGAGGAGAGCAGGAGTATAATAGAGGCTGATATCTCCTGATGTATGAGATACACCAGAGAGTGTGGGGAGGAGACTGGTCAGATCTCTGGGCTCGTAACACACAGTGACATGATGTGAGGGGGAGAGCAGGAGTATAATAGAGGCTGATGGCTCCTGATGTATGAGATACACCAGAGAGTGTGGGGAGGAGACTGGTCAGATCTCTGGGCTGGTAACACACAGTGACATGATGTGAGGGGAGAGCAGGAGTTTAATAGAGGTGATGGCTCCTGACTCCACACTGGGAAAAAACAAATTCCTCATTAGTTTTTACTGACAGAGGAGGGTGTAGGATAAGAGATTGCTGTAGTGACTGAGGAAGGAGAATATGTGACACTTTCCTGTAATAAGTGTTTATTACTCACCTGTGCTGATATCTGTAGGGATTTCCTCCTCCTTAGACTGCTGATCACCCCTCACATACGTCTCTTCTTCTCCCTCTGTATCTTCTACCTTTATATCAGTAACATACGTCTCCTCTTCTCCCTCTGTATCTTCTGCCGTTATATCAGTCACATACGTCTCTTCTTCTCCCTCTGTATCTTCTGCCTTTATATCAGTCACATACGTCTCTTCTTCTCCCTCTGTATCTTCTGCCTTTATATCAGTCACATACGTCTCTTCTTCTCCCTCTGTATCTTCTGCCTTTATATCAGTCACATACGTCTCTTCTTCTCCTTCTATATCTTCTGCCTTTATATCAGTCACATACGTCTCTTCTTCTCCTTCTATATCTTCTGCCTTTATATCAGTCACATACGTCTCTTCTTCTCCCTCTGTATCTTCTGCCTTCATATCAGTCACATACCTCTCTTCTTCTCCATCTATATCTTCTGCCTTTATATCAGTCACATACGTCTCTTCTTCTCCCTCTATATCTTCTGCCTTTATATCAGTCACATACGTCTCTTCTTCTCCATCTATATCTTCTGCCTTTATATCAGTCACATACGTCTCTTCTTCTCCCTCTATATCTTCTGCCTTTATATCAGTCACATACGTCTCTTCTTCTCCATCTATATCTTCTGCCTTTATATCAGTCACATACGTCTCTTCTTCTCCCTCTGTATCTTCTGCCTTCATATCAGTCACATACGTCTCTTCTTCTCCATCTATATCTTCTGCCTTTATATCAGTCACATACGTCTCTTCTTCTCCCTCTGTATCTTCTGCCTTCATATCAGTCACATATGTCTCTTCTTCTCCCTCTATATCTTCTGCCTTTGTATCAGTCACATATGTCTCTTTTTCTCCCTCTGTATCTTTGATATTAATATTATTTAATTGGGCTTCATCCTATGTAAACAAGACAAATATAATGACACACAGCTCCTCTACACAAATATAGTGACAGTCACTTTGATTTATTGGGGAGACCCTAAATCCCACCTACCTGATCCTCCTGTGGGATCCTGTGATTCTCCTCTGTACAATCCTGGGAATACAGAGGACGGGGACATCTCTCTGGGGTATCTCTGTTACTGGGTCCTTCTGTAGGAGACACATAGTGACTGAGTACAGTGTATATATGTGATTATCAGATGATGTGTGTATATAGGGGCCCCCATACCTGCTCTCCCTTGTACAAAACATGACAGTCTCCTCTTACCCAGTGATGTGAGGGGCCGGTGATTCTCCATCATCAAGTCCTTGTACAGACCCCTGTGTTCCTCTATATACTCCCCCTCCTGCATGGAGACATAGACAGTGATATCATGACACCTTATAGGAACCTGACACAGAGTGATACAGTCATCACCCAGACACATCCCCTGGTGTTACTGTATAATGCCCCATTCCCAGCCGTCACCTCTCCAGTCATCAACCAGACACGTCCCCTGATGTTACTGTATAATGTCCCATTCTCTGCAGTCATCTCTCCAGTCATCACCCAGACACGTCCCCTGGTGTTACTGTATAATGTCCCATTCCCAGCAGTCACCTCTCCAGTCATCACCCAGACACATCCCCCGGTGTTACTGTATAATGTCCCATTCCCAGCAGTCACCTCTCTAGTCATCACCCAGACAGATGCCCTGGTGTTACTGTATAATGTCCCATTCCCAGCAGTCGCCTCTCCAGTCATCGCTCAGACACATCCCCTGGTGTTACTGTATAATGTCCCATTCCCAGCGGTCACCTCTCCAGTCGTCACCCAGAAACTTCCTCTGGTGTTACTGTATAATGCCCCATTCCCAACAGTCACCTCTCCAGTCATCACCCAGACACGCCCCCTGGTGTTACTGTATAATGCCCCATTCCCAGCAGTCACCATCCAGACACATCCCCTGGTGTTACTGTATAATGTCCCATTCCCAGCAGTCACCTCTCCAGTCATCACCCAGACACATCCCCTGGTGTTACTGTATAATGTCCCATTCCCAGCAGTCACCTCTCCAGTCATCACCCAGACACATCCCCCTGTGTTACTGTATAATGCCCCATTCCCAGCCGTCACCTCTCCAGTCATCACCCAGACACATCCCCTGGTGTTACTGTATAATGTCCCATTCCCAGCAGTCACCTCTCCAGTCACCACCCAGACACATACCCTGGTGTTACTGTATAATGCCCCATTCCCAGCAGTCACCTCTCCAGTCATCACCCAGACACATCCCCTGGTGTTACTGTATAATGTCCCATTCCCAGCAGCCACCTCTCCAGTCATCACCCAGACACGTCCCCTGGTGTTACTGTATAATGTCCCATTCCCAGCAGTCACTTCTCCAGTCATCACCCAGACACATCCCCTGGTGTTACTGTATAATGTCCCATTCCCAGCAGCCACCTCTCCAGTCAGCAACTGAATGATCTTGTTGGTGAGTTCCAGGATCTTCTGGTCATTGTGTCTCTCATGTATCAGTGAGTGAGGTGTAGGCACCGTGATTGGGCTTTGGGTTCTACTCAGTCCTCCTGACACACGGGGATGGCTGTTGAGTATCTCACACTCACTGGATGTCTTCTTCACTACTGTGTAATCCTGTGTAATGGAGGAGACATCAAATATCAATATATACACTCCCAGACCCCCCCCATCACCTCCCCAGTCCTGTCCCTGTATTATTATTATTATTATAGTATTATTACTATAGACATAAGTTACATCACAGTGACTTCCATATCCCCTCACCTCCCTGTATTATTACTATAGATATATGTGTTGTCACTGTGACACTCCCAGATCCCCTCACCTCCCCAGTCATGTCCCTGTATTATTACTATAGATAAGTGATGTCACTGTGATGCTCCGAGATTCCCTCACCTCCCCAGTAATATACCTGTATTAGTACTATAGATATAAGCGATGTCACAGTGAGGCTGCCAGATCCCCTCACCTCCCAATTCAGGTCCCTGAATTATTACTATAGATATAAGTGTTGTTAATGTGACACTCCCAGATCCCCTCACCTCCCCAGTCATATACCTGTATTATTACTATAGATATAAGTGATGTTACTGTGCCAGTCCCAGATCCCCTCACCACCCCCAGTCATGTCCCTGTATTAGTACGATAGATATGTGATGTCACTGTGACGCTCCCAGATCACCTCACCTCCCCAGTCATGTCCCTGTATTATTACTAGATATATGTGATGTCTCTGTGACACTCCCAGATTCACTCGCCTCCAGTTATGTCCCTTTATTATTACTATAGATATAAGTGATGTCACTGTGACGTTCCCAGATCTCCTCATCTCCCCAGTCATGTCCCTGTTTTATTACTAAAGATAAAAGTGATGTCACAGTGATGCTCCCAGATCCCCTCACCTCCCCAGTCATGTCCCTGTATTATTACTATAGATATCAGATCATAATGATGCTCCCATATCCTCTCACCTCCCCAGTCATGTCCCTCTATTATGACTATAGATATTAGTGATGTCACTGTGACGCTCCCAGATCCCCTTACCTCCCCAGTCATGTCCCTCTATTATGACTATAGATATTAGTGATGTCACTGTGACGCTCCCAGATCCCCTCACCTCCCCAGTCATGTCCCTGTATTATTACTAGAGATATATGTGATGTCACTGTGACACTTCCAGATCCAGTCATGTCCCTGTATTATTACTAGAGATATATGATGTCACTGTGACACTTACAGATCCCCTCAACTCCCCAGGCATGTCCCTGTATTATTACAGGAGATATATGTGATGTCACTGTGACACTTCCAGATTCCCTAACATTCCCAGTATTATTACTATAGATGTAAGTGATGTTACTGTGACACTCCCAGATTCCCTCACCTCCCCGTCATATACCTATATTACTATACATATAAGTGATGTTACTGTGACAGTCCCAGATCCCCTCCCCCAGTCATGTCTCTGTATTAGTACGATAGATATGTGATGTCACTGTGACGCTCCCAGATCACCTCACCTCCCCAGTCATGTCCCTGTATTATTACTATAGATATAAGTGATGTCTCTGTGATGCTCCCAGATCCCCTCACCTCCCCAGTCATGTCCCTGTATTATTACTATATATAAGCGACGTCACTGTGCCTCTCCTAGATCCCCTCACCTCCCCAGTCATGTCCCTGTATTGCTATAGATATTAGTGATGTCACTGTGACACTCCCAGATCCCCTCACCTCTCAAGTCATATACGTATTATTAATATAGATATAAGGTCACAGTGGCGCTCCCAGATTCACTCACCTCCACAGTCATGTCCCTTTATTATTACAATAGATATAAGTGATGTCACTGTGACATTCCCAGATCCCCTCACCTCCCCAGTCATATACCTGTATTATTACTATAGATAACAGTGACATCACTGTGACGCTCCCAGATCCCCCTCACCTCCACAGTCATGTCTCTGTTTTATTACTATAGATTTAAGTGATGTCACTGTGACACTCCCAGTACCCCTCACGTCCACAGCCATGTCCCTGTATTATTACTAGAGATAAATGTGATGTCACTGTGACACTTCCAGATCCAGTCATGTCCCTGTATTATTACTAGAGATATATGATCTCACTGTGACACTTCCAGATCCCCTAACATCCCCAGTCATGTCCCTGTATTATTACTATAGATATAAGTGATGTTACTGTGACACTCCCAGATCTCCTCATCTCCCCAGTCATGTCCCTGTTTTATTACTATAGATTTAAGTGATGTCCCTTTGACACACCCAGTACCCCTCACGTCTACAGTCATGTCCCTGTTTTATTACTATAGATAATAAGAATTTACTTACCGATAATTCCATTTCTCGTAGTCCGTAGTGGATGCTGGGGACTCCGTAAGGACCATGGGGATCAGCGGCTCCGCAGGAGACTGGGCACAAAAGTAAAGCTTTAGGACAACCTGGTGTGCACTGGCTCCTCCCCCTATGACCCTCCTCCAAGCCTCAGTTAGGATACTGTGCCCGGACGAGCGTACACAATAAGGAAGGATTTTGAATCCCGGGTAAGACTCATACCAGCCACACCAATCACACCGTATAACTTGTGATCTAAACCCAGTTAACAGCATGATAACAGAGGAGCCTCTAGAAAAGATGGCTCACTACAGCAATAACCCGATTTTTGGTAACAATAACTATGTACCAGTATTGCAGACAATCCGCACTTGGGATGGGCGCCCAGCATCCACTACGGACTACGAGAAATAGAATTATCGTTAAGTAAATTCTTATTTTCTCTGACGTCCTAGTGGATGCTGGGGACTCCGTAAGGACCAAGGGGATTATACCAAAGCTCCCAAATGGGCGGGAGAGTGCGGATGACTCTGCAGCACCAATGAGAGTACTCCAGGTCCTCCTCAGCCAGGGTATCAAATTTGTAGAATTTTACAAACTTATTTGCTCCTGACCAAGTAGCTGCTCGGCAAAGTTGTAAAGCCGAGACCCCTCGGGCAGCCGCCCAAGATGAGCCCACCTTCCTCGTGGAGTGGGCATTGACAGATTTTTGGCTGTGGCAGGCCTGCCACAGAATGTGCAAGCTGAATTGTACTACAAATCCAACGAGCAATAGTCTGCTTAGAAGCAGGGGCACCCAGCTTGTTGGGTGCATACAGGATAAACAGCGAGTCAGATTTTCTGACTCCAGCCGTCCTGGAATATATATATTCAGGGCCCTGACAACGTCTAGCAACTTGGAGTCCTCCAAGTCCCTAGTAGCCGCAGGCACCACAATAGGTTGGTTCAGGTGAAACGCTGAAAACCACCTTAAGGAGAAACTGAGGACGAGTCCTCAATTCCGCCCTGTCCGAATGGAAAATCAAATAAGGCTTTTACAGGATAAAGCCGCCAATTCTGACACGCACCTGGCCCAGGCCAGGGCCAACAGCATGACCACTTTCCATGTGAGATATTTTAACTCCACAGATTTAAGTGGTTCAAACCAATGTGACTTTTGGAACCCAAACTACATTGAGATCCCAAGGTGCCACTAGAAGCACAAAAGGAGGCTGTATATACAGTACCCCTTTTACAACGTCTGAACTTCAGGGACTGAAGCTAGTTCTTTTTGGAAGAAAATTGACAGGACCGAAATTTGAACCTTAATGGACCCCAATTTCAGGCCCATAGACAGTCCTGTTTGCAGGAAATGTAGGAATCGACCCAGTCGAAATTCCTCCGTCGGGCCTTACTGGCCCCGCACCACGCAACATATTTTCGCCAAATGCTGAGATAATGTTTTGCGGTTACATCCTTCCTGGCTTTGATCAGGATAGGGATGACTTATCCGGAATGCCTTTTTCTGCTAGGATCCGGCGTTCAACCGCCATGCCATCAAACGCAGCCGCGGTAAGTCTTAGAACAGACAGGGTCCTTGCTGAAGCAGGTCCCTTCTTAGAGGTAGAGGCCACGGATCCTCCGTGAGCATCTCTTGAAGTTCCGGTTACCAAGTCCTCCTTGGCCAATCCGGAGCCACGAATATAGTGCTTACTCCTCTCCGTCTTATAATTCTCAGTACCTTGGGTATGAGAGGCAGAGGAGGGAACACATACACTGACTGGTACACCCACAGTGTTACCAGAGCGTCTACAGCTATTGCCTGAGGGTCCCTTGACCTGGCGCAATACCTGTCGAGTTTTTCCCAACGGTTTATAATCATGTGGAAGACTTCTGGGTAAAGTCCCCACTCTCCTGGGTGGAGGTCGTGTCTGCTGAGGAAATCTGCTTCACAGTTGTCCACTCCCGGAATGAATACTGCTGACAGTGCTATCACTGCCATTGCCCTCCTGCTTCTTGTGCCACCCTTGTTTACGTGGGTGACTGCCGTGATGTTGTCCGACTGGATCAACACCGCTGACCTTGAAGCAGAGGTCTTGCTAAGCTTAGAGCATTGTAAATGGCCCTTAGCTTCAGGATATTTATGTGAAGTGCTGTCTCCAGGCTTGACCATAAGCCCTGGAAATTTCTTCCCTGTGTGACTGCTCCCCAGCCTCGCAGGCTGGCATCCGTGGTCACCAGGACCCAGTCCTGAATGCCGAATCTGCGGCCCTCTAGAAGATGAGCACTCTGCAACCACCACAGGAGGGACACCCTTGTCCTTGGTGACAGGGTTATCCGCTGATGCATCTGAAGATGCAACCCGGACCAATTGTCCAGCAGGTCCCACTGGAAAGTTCTTGCGTGGAAACTGCCGAATGGGATTGCTTCGTAGGAAGCCACCATTTTTCCCAGAACCCTTGTGCATTGATACACTCTTGGCTCGGTTTTAGGAGGTTCCTGACTAGCTCGGATAACTCCCTGGCTTTCTCCTCCGGAAGAAACACCTTTTTCTGGACTGTGTCCAGGATCATCCCTAGGAACAGAAGACGAGTCGTCGGAACCAGCTGCGATTTTGGAATATTGAGAATCCAACCGTGCTGTCGCAACACTACCTGAGATAGTGCTACTTCGACCTCCAACTGTTCTCTGGATCTTACCCTTATCAGGAGATCGTCCAAGTAAGGGATAACTAAAACTCCCTTCCTTCAAAGGAGTATTATCATTTCGGCCATTACCTTGGTAAAGACCCGGGGTGCCGTGGACCATCCAAACGGCAGCATCTGAAACTGATAGTGACAGTTCTGTACCACAAACCTGAGGTACCCTTGGTGAGAAGGGTAAAATGGGACATGAAGGTAAGCATCCTTGATGTCCAGAGACCATGTAGTCCCCTTCTTCCAGGTTCGCAGTCACTGCTCTGAGTGACTCCATCTTGAATTTGAACTTCTGTATGTAAGTGTTCAAAGATTTTAGATTTAAAATCGGTCTCATCGAGCCGTCCGGCTTCGGTACCACAACAGTGTGGAATAATAATACCCCTTTCCCTGTTGCAGGAGGGGTACCTTGATTATCACCTGCTGGGAATACAGCTTGTGAATGGCTTCCAAAACTGCCTCCCTGTCGGAGGGAGACGTCGGTAAAGCCGACTTTAGGAAACGGCGAGGGGGAGACGTCTCAAATTCCAATTTGTACCCCTGAGATACCACCTGAAGGATCCAGGGGTCTACTTGCGAGTGAGCCCACTGCGCGCTGAAATTCTTGAGACGGGCCCCCACCGTGCCTGAGTCCGCTTGTAAAGCCCCGGCGTCCTGAGGGCTTAGCAAAAGCGGGAGAGGGCTTCTGTTCCTGGGAACTGGCTGATTTCTGCAGCCTTTTTCCTCTCCCTCTGTCACGGGGCAGAAGTGAGGAACCTTTTGCCCGCTTGCCCTTATGGGAACGAAAGGACTGCGCCTGAACTTATGTTGAGCGGCGACCTGGGGTAAAAACGTGGAATTCCCAGCTGTTGCCGTGGCCACCAGGTCTGAAAGACCGACCCCAAATAACTCCTTCCCTTAATAAGGCAATACTTCCATATGCCGTTTGGAATCCGCATCACCTGACCACTGTCGTGTCCATAACCCTCTTCTGGCAGAAATGGACAACGCACTTACTCTTAATGCCAGTCGGCAAATATTCCGCTGTGCATCACGCATATATAGAAATGCATCTTTTAAATGCTCTATAGGCAATAATATACTGTCCCTATCTAGGGTATCCATCTTTTCAGTCAGGGAATCCGACCACGCTAACCCAGCACTGCACATCCAGGCTGAGGCGATTGCTGGTCGCAGTATAACACCAGTATGTGTGTAAATACATTTTAGGATACCCTCCTGCTTTTCTATCAGCAGGATCCTTAAGGGCGGCCATCTCAGGAGAGGGTAGAGCCCTTGTTTTGACAAGCGTGTGAGCGCTTTATCCACCCTAGGGGGTGTTTCCCAACGCACCCTAACCTCTGGCGGGAAAGGATATAATGCCAATAACTTTTTATCGGGGGAAACCCACGCTACATCACACACCTCATTTAATTTCTCAGATTCAGGAAAACTACAGATAGTTTTTCCTCACCGAACATAATACCCCTTTTTGGTGGTACTCGTATTATCAGAAATGTGTAAAACATTTTTCATTGCCTCAATCATGTATCGTGTGGCCCTACTGGAAGTCACATTTGTCTCTTCACTGTCGACACTGGAGTCAGTATCCGTGTCGGCGTGTGTATCTGCCATCTGAGGTAACGGCCGCTTTAGAGCCCCTGACGGCCTATGAGACGTCTGGACAGGCACAACCTGAGTAGCCGGCTGTCTCATGTCAACCACTGTCTTTTATACAGAGCTGACACTGTCACGCAATTCCTTCCAACAGTTCATCCACTCAGGTGTCGACCCCCTAGGGGGTGACATCACTATTACAGGCAATCTGCTCCGTCTCCACATCATTTTTCTCCTCATACATGTCGACACAAACGTACCGACACACAGCACACACACAGGGAATGCTCTGATAGAGGACAGGACCCCACTAGCCCTTTGGGGAGACAGAGGGAGAGATTGCCAGCACACACCAGAGCGCTATTTATATACAGGGATAACCTTATATAAGTGTTTTTCCCCTTATAGCTGCTATATTGTTAATACTGCGCCTAATTAGTGCCCCCCCCACTCTTTTTTTAACCCTTTCTGTAGTGTAGTGACTGCAGGGGAGAGCCAGGGAGCTTCCCTCCAACGGAGCTGTGAGGGAAAATGGCGCCAGTGTTCTGAGGAGATAGGCTCCGCCCCCTTCTCGGCGGCCTTATCTCCCGTTTTTCTGTGTATTCTGGCAGGGGTTAAATTCATCCATATAGCCCAGGAGCTATATGTGATGCATTTTTCGCCATCCAAGGTGTTTTTATTGCATCTCAGGGCGCCCCCCCAGCGCCCTGCACCCTCAGTGACCGGAGTGTGAAGTGTGCTTAGAGCAATGGCGCACAGCTGCAGTGCTGTGCGCTACCTTGTTGAAGACAGGACGTCTTCTGCCGCCGATTTTCCGGACCTCTTCTGTCTTCTGGCTCTGTAAGGGGGCCGGCGGCGCGGCTCTGGGACCCATCCATGGCTGGGCCTGTGATCGATCCCTCTGGAGCTAACGTCCAGTAGCCTAAGAAGCCCAATCCACTCTGCACGCAGGTGAGTTCGCTTCTTCTCCCCTTAGTCCCTCGATACAGTGAGCCTGTTGCCAGCAGGTCTCACTGAAAATAAAAAACCTAACACTAAACTTTTCACTAAGCAGCTCAGGAGAGCCCCTAGTGTGCATCCTTCTCGTTCGGGCACAAAAATCTAACTGAGGCTTGGAGTAGGGTCATAGGGGGAGGAGCCAGTGCACACCACCTAGTCCTAAAGCTTTTACTTTTGTGCCCAGTCTCCTGCGGAGCTGCTATTCCCCATGGTCCTGACGGAGTCCCAGCATCCACAAGGACGTCAGAGAAACACTGTTTATTACACACAAGAGCCGGTCTGCATTATCAACTTTGTGCCGCAAGGACTACCAACACTGGTGCAGTGACTACTAACCACCATCACATCTATACACATGTAACTCACTTTGTTGTTACACCGGAACTAAGCGGATGGACAATTACCATATAAAGGTCATTCTGGTTCAGGGCACATTCCTGTATGAACCATATCAGCTGGAGGATTTCTTCTCACTCACACTGTGCGCTGCTCATTTACTATAAGAGACCGACAAATCCTCTGAGAGTCTCCTATGTAGAAGGATCAGCGTTTTCCTTTTACATTGATTTTATCAGTGATACCTTTGTGTATACTCATTGTGTATATCATGTATACCAGAGATATCATATACCTCAGGGTAACACCCATTAGTATATGTTTTGGTCTATATTACTGTTTATATTGTTTTTATGTTTTGGTTGCATCATTTGGATAGAGCGCTACCTGGTATTCCCACATTTGCACACAGCACGGGGCTCAGTAACAGGCCGGCTGCCGGCACGTATACAAAATAATAGGTTCCCTATAGAATAATAGTAAACGCCAGGCACAGCTGCTGCAGAAACTCTTGTTACATACGTGACGTCAGTCTCTTCTGATACTGGCATTATATAATACAGCCCGGTGTCTCTACAGCAGATGGCCGTCGTTATACGTGTGGCGCCCTCCTAGCGGGAATGTCACATGTTACACCATTATAGTGACGTGACTGCTGGGGGGAGGGGGGGGGGGGGGGGGGGGGGGGGGGATGGGGCGGCTCAGCCTGCAGCTGTCACACTGCCAGTGGTGTAGTAATGCTCTGCAGCTGACATAATAATAATAATAATAATAATAATAATAATAATAATAATGACAGGACACCACAGGCTGCTCCTCCTGTATAATAATAATATCAGGACACCACAGGCTGCTCCCCCTGTATAATAATAATAATAACAGTACACAACAGCCTACTCCCCCTGTATAATAATATCTGGACACCACAGGCTGCTCCCCCTGTATAGTAAGACGCCATTACCTGATCTCCACGGACACTGGGAGGCTGCAGCAGTCAATTTAAACTCACTTCCTGTATGTGAAACGCACGGTCCGGAAGTAAGGTGGAACGCACATGCCGGAAGTAGGGTTTGATTGGCAACGACTGCTACCTGGTTACTGGCCCCTCCCCTCCTACACCCAACCCACAGCCCTGCCCTCTGTAAAGATTAATACCATACATGTCCTTAGTGCAGGAGGCCGGCGGCCATTTTCCTGTAGACCAGTCCGGCAGCAGCAATAGGTTCCCTGGCCGTGTAATGACGTCAGGAGCGGCGGCCATTTTCCCCTGGTCTGAGCTCCGCCTTCCTTCTATCATTCCCACAAGGCAGCAGGAGCAGAGAGCAGCCATTGCTGTGTCTGGCAGCAGGTAATGATATTATTATTATTATTCTATAGGCTGAGCAGCTCTGGTGTCAGGTTCTGTACTACAGGGGGAGTAGCCTCTGGTGCCTTGTTATAGTGCAGCTGGAGCAGCCTCTGGTGCTGCATTATCCCTGTACAGGTGGCTGACACTCTAGTGTCCTATTACTGTAATACAGGTGGCGCAGACCCCGCCGTTACCGTAATACAGGTGGCGCACACCCCGCCGTTACCGTAATACAGGTGGAGCAGACCCCGCCGTTACCGTAATGCAGGTGGCGCAGACCCCGCCGTTACCGTAATACAGGTGGCTCAGATCCCTCCGTTACCGTAATACAGGGGGCGCAGACCCTGCCGTTACCGTATTACAGGTGGCGCAGGACTTGCTGTTACCGTAATACAGGTGGCGCAGAACCCGCCGTTACCGTAATACAGGTGGCGCAGACCCTGCCGTTACCGTAATACAGGGGGCGCAGTCCCCTCCATTACCGTAATACAGGGGGCGCAGACCCCGCCGTTACCGTATTACAGGTGGCGCTTACCCCGCCGATACCGTATTACAGGTGGCGTAGACAGCGCCGTTACCGTAATACAGGTGGCGCAGGACCCGCCGTTACCGTAATACAGGGGGTGCAGACCCCGCCGTTACCGTGATACAGGTGGCGCAGACCCCGCAGTTACCCTAATACAGGTGGCGTAGACCCCGCATTTACCGTAATACATGTGGCGCAGGCCTCGCCGTTACTGTAATACAGGTGGCGCAGGCCCCGCCATTACCGTAATACAGGTGGCGCAGACCCCGCCGTTACTGTGATACAGGTGGCGCAGACCCCGCCGTTACCGTGATACAGGTGGCGCAGACCCCGTCGTTACCGTGATACAGGTTGCGCAGACCCCGCCGTTACCGTAATACAGGAGGCACAGACCCTGCCGTTACCGTAATACAGGGGGCGCAGTCCCCTCCATTACCGTAATACAGGGGGCGCAGACCCCGCCGTTACCGTATTACAGGTGGCGCATACCCCGCCGATACCGTATTACAGGTGGCGTAGACAGCGCCGTTACCGTAATACAGGTGGCGCAGGACCCGCCGTTACCGTAATACAGGGGGTGCAGAACCCGCCGTTACCGTGATACAGGTGGCGCAGACCCCGCAGTTACCGTAATACAGGTGGCGTAGATCCCGCATTTACCGTAATACATGTGGCGCAGGCCTCGCCGTTACTGTAATACAGGTGGCGCAGACCCCGCCGTTACTGTGATACAGGTGGCGCAGACCCCGCCGTTACCGTGATACAGGTGGCGCAGACCCCGTCGTTACCGTGATACTGGTTGCGCAGGCAGACCCCGCCGTTACCGTAATACAGGAGGCACAGACCCTGCCGTTACCGTAATACAGGGGGCACAGTCCTCTCCATTACCGTAATACAGGGGGCGCAGACCCCGCCGTTACCGTATTACAGGTGGCGTAGACCCCGCAGTTACCGTAATACAGGTGGCGCAGACCCAGTTGTTACCGTAATACAGGGGGGAACACCCCTCTTTTTCTTTTGCATTACGTAATACAGGGGGCGCAGAACCCGTCGTTACCGTAATACAGGTGGCGCACACTCCGCCGTTACCGTAATACAGATGGTGCACACACTGCCGTTACCGTAATGCAGGTGGTGCGAACCCCGCCGTTACCATAATACAGGTGCCGCAGACCCCGCCGTTACAGTAATACAGGGGGCGCAAGACCCCAACGTTTTCCGTAATACAAGTGGCGCAAGACCCCGCCGTTACCATAATACAGGTGGCACATACCCCGCCCTTACCGTAATACAGGTGGCGCAGACCCCGCCGTTACAGTAATTCAATGCAGACCCCGCCATTACAGGTGTTGTGTCCTGTGGCATTGTGCTGTACAGGGGGAGCGGCCTGTGTTGTCGTAGTTTACAGGAGGAGCAACCTCTGGTGTCCTGTTGTTATTATTATTATACAGGAGGATCAGCCCCCGCCGTTACCGTAATACATGTGGCGCAGACCCCACCGTTACCGTAATACAGGGGGCGCAGACCCCGCTGTTACCGTGATACAGATGGCGCAGCACCTGGCATTACTGTGATACAGGTGACACAGACCCTGTTACCGTAATACAGGGGGGAACACCCCTCTTTCTCTGACGTCCTAGTGGATGCTGGGACTCCGTAAGGACCATGGGGAATAGCGGCTCCGCAGGAGACAGGGCACAATACTAAAAGCTTTAGGATCAGGTGGTGTGTACTGGCTCCTCCCCCTATGACCCTCCTCCAAGCCTCAGTTAGATTTTTGTGCCCGGCCGGGAAGGATGCAATCTAGGTGGCTCTCCTGAGCTGCTTAGAATAAAAGTTTAATTTAGGTTTTTTATTTTCAGTGAGTCCTGCTGGCAACAGGCTCACTGCTACGAGGGACTTAGGGGAGAAGAAGTGAACTCACCTGCGTGCAGGATGGATTTGCTTCTTAGGCTACTGGACACCATTAGCTCCAGAGGGATCGAACACAGGCCCAGCCATGGAGTCCGGTCCCGGAGCCGCGCCGCCGGCCCCCTTGCAGATGCTGAAGAAAGAAGGTCCAGAGGTCCAGAAATCGGCGGCAGAAGACTTTTCAGTCTTCATGAGGTAGCGCACAGCACTGCAGCTGTGCGCCATTGTTGTCAGCACACTTCACACCAGCGGTCACTGAGGGTGCAGGGCGCTGGGGGGGCGCCCTGGGCAGCAATGAAAATACCTTTACTGGCTAAAATACATCACATATAGCCTCTGGGGCTATATGGATGTATTTAACCCCTGCCAGGATGTCAGAAAAACGGGAGAAGAAGCCAGCCGAAAAAGGGGCGGGGCCTATTCTCCTCAGCACACAGCGCCATTTTCCCTCACAGAAATGCTGGTGGGAAGGCTCCCAGGCTCTCCCCTGCACTGCACTACAGAAACAGGGTTAAAACAGAGAGGGGGGGCACTTTTTTGGCGATATAATTACATATGTGAAAATGCTATAAGGGAAAACACTTGTATAAGGGGTTGTCCCTGTATAATTATAGCGTTTTTGGTGTGTGCTGGCAAACTCTCCCTCTGTCTCCCCAAAGGGCTAGTGGGGTCCTGTCCTCTATCAGAGCATTCCCTGTGTGTGTGCTGTGTGTCGGTACGTGTGTGTCGACATGTAGGAGGACGATGTTGGTGAGGAGGCGGAGCAATTGCCTGTATTGGGGATGTCACTCTCTAGGGAGTCGACACCGGAATGGATGGCTTATTTAGGAATTACGTGATAATGTCAACACGCTGCAAGGTCGGTTGACGACATGAGACGGCCGGCAAACAAATTAGTACCTGTCCAGGCGTCTCAGACACCGTCAGGGGCTTTAAAACGCCCATTTACCTCAGTCGGTCGACACAGACACGGACACTGACTCCAGTGTCGACGGTGAAGAAACAAACTTATTTTCCTTTGGGGCCACACGTTACATGTTAAGGGCAATGAAGGAGGTGTTACATATTTCTGATACTACAAGTACCACAAATAAGGGTATTGTGTGAAGAAACTACCTGTAGTTTTTCCTGAATCAGATAAATTAAATGAAGTGTGTGATGATACGTGGGTTTCCTCCGATAGAAAATTATTGGCGGTATACCTTTTCCCGCCAGAAGTTAGGGCGAGTTGGGAAACACACCTTAGGGTGGATAAGGCGCTCACACGCTTATCAAAACAAGTGGCGTTACCGTCTCCAGATACGGCCGCCCTCAAGGAGCCAGCTGATAGAAGGCTGAAAAATATCCTTAAACGTATATACACACATACTGGTGTTATACTGCGACCAGCAATCGCCTCAGCCTGGATGTGCAGCGCTGGGGGGGCTTGGTCGGATTCCCTGACTGAAAATATTGATACCCTTGACAGGGACAGTATTTTATTGACTATAGAGCATTATCAGGAAATCGTCCATATTTCTTTTAAGAAGAATCATCATTTCGGCCATTACCTTGGTAAAGACCCGGGGTGCCGTGGACAATCCAAGGTGGACATGATGGCGTCCCGCCTGAACAAAATTAGACAGATATTGCGCCAGGTCAAGGGACCCTCAGGCAATAGCGGTGGACGCTCTGGTAACACCGTGGGTGTACCAGTCAGTGTATGTGTTCCCTCCTATGCCTCTCATACCAAAAGTACTGAGAATCATAAGAAGGAGAGGAGTAAGAACGATACTCGTGGTTCCGGATTGGCCAAGAGGGACTTGGTGCCCGGAACTTCAAGAGATGCTCACGGAAGACCCGTGGCCTCTACCTCTAAGAAAGGACCTGCTCCAGCAGGGGCCTTGTCTGTTCCAAGACTTACCGCGGCTGCGTTTGACGGCATGGCGGTTGAACGCCGGATCCTGAAGGAAAAAGGAATTCCAGATGAAGTCATCCCTACCCTGGTCGAAGCCAGGAAGGATGTAACCGCAAAACATTTTCACCGCATTTGGCGAAAATATGTTGCGTGGTGCGAGGCCAAGAAGGCCCCTACAGAGGAATTCCAACTGGGTCGTTTCCTACATTTCCTGCAAACAGGACTGTCTATGGGCCTAAAATTAGGGTCCATTAAGGTTCAAAATTCGGCCCTGTCGAATTTCTTCCAGAAAGAACTGGCTTTAGTGCCTGAAGTTCAGACGTTTGTAAAAGGGGTACTGCATATACAGCCTCCTTTTGTGCCTCCAGTGGCACCTTGGGATCTCAATGTTGTTTTGAGTTTCCTAAAGTCACAGTGGTTTGAACCACTCACCACTGTGGACTTAAAATATCTCACATGGAAGGTGACGATGTTGTTAGCCCTGGCTTCAGCCAGGCGTGTGTCAGAATTGGCGGCTTTATCATATAAAAGCCCTTACTTAATTTTTTCATTCTGACAGGGCAGAATTGAGGACTCGTCCTCAATTTCTCCTTAAGGTGTTTTCTGTTTTTCACATGAACCAACCTATTGTGGTACCTGCGGCTACTAGGGACTTGGAGGACTCCAAGTTACTTGACGTTGTCAGGGCCCTGAAAATATATGTTTCCAGGACGACGGGAGTCAAAAAATCTGACTCGCTGTTTAGCCTGTATGCACCCAACAAGAGGGGTGCTCCTGCTTCTAAGCAGACGATTACTCGCTGGATTTGTAATACAATTCAGCTTACACATTCTGTGGCAGGCCTGCCACAGCCAAAATCTGTTAGAGCCCATTCCACAAGGAAGTGGGCTCATCTTGGGCGGCTGCCCGAGGGGTCTCGGCTTTGCAACTTTGCCGAGCAGTTACTTGGTCAGGGGCAAACACGTTTGCTAAATTCTACAAATTTGATACCCTGGCTGAGGAGGACCTGGAATTCTCTCATTCGGTGCTGCAGAGTCATCCGCATTCTCCCGCCCGTTTGGGAGCTTTGGTATAATCCCCATGGTCCTTACGGAGTCCCAGCATCCACTAGGACGTCAGAGAAAATAAGATTTTACTTACCGATAAATCTATTTCTCGTAGTCCGTAGTGGATGCTGGGCGCCCATCCCAAGTGCGGATTGTCTGCAATACTTGTACATAGTTATTGTTACAAAAATTGGGTTATTCTTGTTGTGAGCCATCCTTTCAGAGGCTCCTTCGTTGTTATCATACTGTTAACTGGGTTCAGATCACAGGTTGTACGGTGTGATTGGTGTGGCTGGTATGAGTCTTACCCGGGATTCAATATCCTTCCTTATTATGCACGCTCGTCCGGGCACAGTATCCTAACTGAGGCTTGGAGGAGGGTCATAGGGGGAGGAGCCAGTACACACCACCTGATCCTAAAGCTTTTAGTATTGTGCCCTGTCTCCTGCGGAGCCGCTATTCCCCATGGTCCTTACGGAGTCCCAGCATCCACTACGGACTACGAGAAATAGATTTATCGGTAAGTAAAATCTTATTTTTTCTTTTGCATTACGTAATACAGGGGGCGTAGAACCCGTCGTTACCGTAATACAGGTGGCGCACACTCCGCCGTTACCGTAATACAGATGGTGCACACACTGCCGTTACCGTAATGCAGGTGGTGCGAACCCCGCCGTTACCATAATACAGGTGCCGCAGACCCCGCCGTTACAGTAATACAGGGGGCGCAAGACCCCGACGTTTTCCGTAATACAAGTGGCGCAAGACCCCGCCGTTACCATAATACAGGTGGCACATACCCCGCCCTTACCGTAATACAGGTGGCGCAGACCCCGCCGTTACAGTAATTCAATGCAGACCCCGCCATTACAGGTGTTGTATCTTGTGGCATTGTGCTGTACAGGGGGAGCGGCCTGTGTTGTGTAGTTTACAGGAGGAGCAACCTGTGCTGTCATAATATACAGGGGAAGTGGCCTGTGTTGCAATAATATACAGGGGTAGCATCCTGTGTTGTCATAATAGACAGGAAGAGCAGCCTGTGGCATCGTACTCTACAGGGGGAGCAGCCTCTGGTGTCCTGTTGTTATTATTATTATACAGAGGATCAGCCTGTGGTGTCCTGTTGTTGTTATTATACAGGAGGATCAGCCTGTGGTGTCCCGTTGTTATTATTATTATACAGGTGAGCAGCCTGTGGTATCCTATTATTATTATACAGGGGGAGCAGCCTGTGGTGTCCTGTTATTATTATTATACAGGGGAGTGGCCTGTGGTGTCCTGTTATTATTATTGTACAGGGGGAGCAGCCTATGTTGTACTGTTGTTGTTGTTATTATTATTATTATACAGTAGGAGCAGCGTGTGGTGTCCTTTAATTATACAGGAGGAGCAGCCTGTGGCATCCAGTTATTATTATTATACAGGTTGAGAAGCCTGTGGTGTCCTGTTGTTGTTGTTGTTATTATACAGGAGGAGCAGCCTTTGTTGTCTTAATATTAATATTATAAAGAAGGAGTAGCTAGTGGTGTCCGCTTATTATTAATATACAGGGGGAGCAGACTGTGGCGTCCTGTCATTATTATTATTCAGGGGAAGCAGCCTGTGGTGTCCTGTTGTTATTATTATTATTATTATTATACATTGGGAACAGCTTGTTGTATCCTATTATTATTTTTTTGTAGAGGGGGCAGCCTGTGGTGTAATTTTATTATTACTATAAAGTGAGAGCTGAATGGGGTGTCCTGTTGTTATTAGTATAATACAGGGGTAGCAGATTTTTGTGTATGGTTATTATTATGCATGGACAGCAGCTTGTCGAGTCCTGGGGTTATTATTATTGTTATTATTATTATTATTATTACTACTATAATACATTGGGAACAACTTGTTGTGTCCTATTATTATTATTTTTTTGCAGAGGGAGCAGCTTGTGGTGTCATTTTATTATTACTATAAAGGGAGAGCAGAATGGGGTGTCCTGTTGTTTTTAATATAATACTGGGGTAGCAGGTTTTTGTGCATGGTTATTATTATACATGGACAGCAGCTTGTAGTGTCCTGGTGTTGTTATTATTATTATTATTATTACTATAATACATTGGGAGTGGTGGTGTAGTCACAGTGACATCACTTTTATCTATAGTAATAATACAGAGACATGACTGGTGAGGGGATGTTGGCATAACAGTTATTTTACTTATATCTACAGTAATAATACAGGGACATGACTGGGGAGGTGAAGGGATGTGGGAATGTCACAGTGTTATCACTTATATCTCTAGAAATAATACAGGGACATGACTAGGGAAAGTCAGGGGGATGGGGGAGCGTCACATTTACATTACTTATATTTATAGTAATAATACAGGGACATGACTGGGGAGGTAAGGGTATCTGGGGTGTCACAGTGACGTCACTTATATCTATAGTAATAATACAGGGACGTGAGTAGGAGGTGAGAGGATCTGGGAGCGTCACAGTGACATCACTTATATCTATAGTAATAATACAGGGACATGACTGGGGAGGTTAGGGGATCTGGGAGTGTCACAGTGACATCACTTATTTATTTTTCATCCACTAGTGGGCACTGGAGTACTCTTGGGATATGGGCGGTGCGATAGCAGGGATAGGCACATTTAAATATTTTAATGAGTAACCCTCCTCCCCCCTCCATACTCCCAAGATGCCTCAGTGTTTTATGTGCCTTCACCAGGGAAGGTCACATCATGGAGTTATTCCAGGGTTTACTTTTAATTTTTCAAAAGATTTTTTTCTTTTATCAGTCACACTCCCTTCCCAGCTTATTAAGAAGCGTGGGTCCGGGAGTGTGTGCTGCTGTTGTGCAGCGAAGGCTTGTTTGTGCTTAGACAGAGATGCCCCCCCATAGACCTTCATCAGCGTTAGCTGATTCAGCCATGGCTGCAGGAGTTGGACGGAGCTAAGAGACATCCCGGCACTTGGCAGCGCAGCTCCAAACAGTGCTGCCGCTGACCTCTACAATCTGCCCCTCTAAACAACTGGGAAGCGGCTCCCGGCAGCGCTGCTCACAGCAGCGGACAGATCACACTGCCGCTGCTGGGCGCCCGTCACATCACACATCTCCCTGCTCTCCAGCTTCCACTAGTGCAAAGACCACGTGGGTAGCTGCTGCTAGGCGCCGTCACTCAGAGCCGGCGCTTGGTATACATTGCAAGCTAGCCGCAACTCACTGCTTTATGCGGTGTGGGAGATCATGGAGGTCCGTACTTCAGCCGTTCCCCTAAATATAAGGGATGGTGGCCAGGGCTATAAGGGACATAACATGCTATTAAGCCTAGGTTATGAGTGCTTTTGGGGGTACATAGGTTATAGTCAGATGCACATGCTGGGACGCCGTTTTCACACAAAGGTTACACACCTACTTCCTGCTTCTTCCTACAGCAATATGTCAGTCCTACAACACAATGCTACTGGAGGGGGCAGGGGTGTTTAGTAGGTGGCACAGTGACCATCATAGATTTACTCTATAACACAGTGCGGTGCACGCGGTATTATATACACTACAGTTATTTTCACTGAGTTGTGCGGACGTTGTCTCACTGTATTATTGTCTGTCTGCATGACAATATGAGAAACAGCAGCTTGTCTGTGATAACTGAGAGAATGCGTGATTTGCAGTCAGAGTTGTCCGCTGTACAAAAAGACCGTGAGGCGGCTAAGTCTGATTCATGATTAATACCGTGTGAGCAGCCAGTGTGGGCTCAGGATGTTTCTAGAACTTTGCTGGGTTACAAAGTCCATGTATAGTTCAGTTTCTAAGAATGGTCATCGTTTGTCTCATAATTACATTCTGGCGATTCAATGCCACATCTGATATCTCAGCATTGGGTCAGGAGTCAGATAGTGAGGTCACTAATAGCCCGAGCTATGATGATCTCATTAGATCGGTACGCCAGCTGCTAGGTTGCACTGAAACATATGAGGTTTTATTGCTGGCAGACTATTGGCGACTGTGTGTTTTTCTTATTCATATCTCTTAATAAGCATTTAATAGAAGCATGGCTAAATCCAGTTAAACACTTTTCTGGGACAAAGCGATTTCTGTCTAAATATCTTTTCCCACCGGCTATGACAACTAAATCGCCATCGGTGGAGTCTTCAGTTTCTAAACTTTCACTAAAATTAACTATTCCAGTCCCAGGTGCAGCTACGCTTAAAGACCCCTCGGAGAGTAAGCTGTAGGCCATGCTAAAGTCCATGTATACAGCAACAGGGGTGATGCTTACACCTGTTTAATTTGGAGTTTGGGTTAACAAGGCTGTAGTTGCATGGGTGAAACAGCTCAGGTTAGGCCTACAACGGGGTTTTTCCTCAGACCAGCTTATATTTCTTACCGATCACATTTGTGAATTGGTTGAGTATTTAGGTACGGCTTCGTTGGATGTCGGACAAGTTTGTTCTCGGCTTGCAGCCCAACAGCTGCTGTGGTTGCGTTCTTGACAGGCCGCCATGCAGAGGGACGTGATTTTCAACAAACCACTAACCATCGTCAGGACTCAAGCCAGTGGCATGACGCGCTTCCAGCCCATCTCTGCTCTTCAGTTGTGGGAGCACACCTTCAGAAGTTTCCCTTCGCGTAGTTTCAGACATCACAGATGGGGGGATCCGCAGTTTTGTTTTAAGAGGTTTCAATGAGTTTGACTGTCTATCACCGATGCGGTTTTTCAAGACAGGTCTGCCTGTGTCAGCAGACAAGTGAGCAGGTCTGCAGACCGCTGTTCAGTCTCTCGTACATTCAGCAGTTTTGGTTCAGGTTCCAGTACACCAACAAGGTCAAGGGTTTTATTCCAATCTTTTTGTAGTATCAAAGCCGGATGGCTCAGTCAAACCAATATGGAACCTAAAGGGGTTCAATCGGTACGTCACTTACTACACAGTCAATATGGAATCCCTACGGTCAGTGATTGCAGGTTTAGAACCACAGCAATTCATGATTTTGCGGGATCTCAAGGATACGTACTTACACATTCCAATTTGGCCACCGCATCCGCATCAGGCGTACTTAAGTTTGCAGTACGACAAGCGCCTCGGGTATTCACAAAGGTGATGTCTGTGATGATAGTTCATCTCAGATCCCTGGGAGTGATAATCGTTCTGTACTTAGATGACCTTCTCATCAAGGCTTCGTCTCAACAAATTCTTTAACATGCGTTACTGTTGTACAGTGTACTAGTTCAGTACGGTTGGATTGTCAAAGAATTCAGTTTTAGGAATGATTCTGATTACGGTGGATCAACGCATTTACCTGCCATAACAGAAAGTACATGCTATTCGTCATCCAGTACTGCTAGTGCTCAAACCACGGACAGTCTCGGTGCATTTGTGCATTCGACTGGTAAGACAGATGGGAGCATCTTTCAAAACACTCCAGTTCGGAAGATTTCACTCAGGTCCTTTTCAACTGGATCTTCTCGCACAGTGATCTGGCTCTCATCTACAAATTCATCAGATGGTGCGCTTGTCTCCAGGGGCCAGAGTGTCACTACTCTTGTTGTCATACTGACAGAGCGGAACTTTGGACAAATCCTGCTTTTCTACCACAAGTAGTATCTTCTTTAACATCAGACAACCCAAGGGGGAAACTTTGGTACGTCCCAAGAGTACTCCAGTGACCCCTAGTGGCTTAGAAAGAAAACAGGATTTTGATACCAGATAAATACTTTTCGTTGCACCCACAGGGGCACTGGACACCCACCCAGAGCAGTTTCACCTGGCTGGTGGTAAGTTCAATAGTTCTTATGGTAACACATTTTCACAGACTTGTTCAAATGTTAAGGTGATTGTTATCTATTGTCATGTCAACTTTCTAATTGTCTGTTATGTTGTGTCAACTTTATAGTTGTCCGTTATGTTATAATGTTATATGTAATTCTCCGTTGTTCATCCTCTCTGTCGCTCCTATTTGGCTCAGCAAAAAAACAATAAGGCATCTTGGGAGTATGGAAGGGGAAGGAGGGTTACACATTTAAATGTTTAAATGTGCCTATCCCTGCTATTGCACCGTCCATATCCCAAGAGAACTCCAGTGCCCCCTGTGGATTCAAAGAAAATAATTTATCTGGTAAGTACCAAAATCCTATTTTCTCTGACGTCCTAGTGGATGCTGGGAACTCCGTAAGGACCATGGGGATTAGCGGCTCCGCAGGAGACTGGGCACAAAAGTAAAGCTTTAGGACTACCTGGTGTGCACTGGCTCCTCCCCCTATGACCCTCCTCCAAGCCTCAGTTAGATTTTTGTGCCCGGCCGAGAAGGGTGCATTCTAGGAGCTCTCCTGAGTTTCTTAGAAAAAGTTTAGTTTTAGGTTTTTTATTTTCAGTGAGACCTGCTGGCAACAGGCTCACTGCATCGAGGGACTAAGGGGAGAAGAAGCGAACTCACCTGCGTGCAGCCAGCTTGGGCTTCTTGGCTACTGGACACCATTAGCTCCAGAGGGACCGAAGACAGGCCCAGCCTCGGAGTCCGGTCCCAGAGCCGCGCCGCCGGCCCCCTTACAGAGCCAGAAGCAAGAAGAGGTCCGGAAAATCGGCGGCAGAAGACATCAGTCTTCACCAAGGTAGCGCACAGCACTGCAGCTGTGCGCCATTGCTCCTCAGGCACACTTCACACTCCGGTCACTGAGGGTGCAGGGCGCTGGGGGGGGGGGGCGCCCTGAGCAGCAATAAAAACACCTTGGCTGGCGAAAATACATCACATATAACCCCCAGGGCTATATGGATGTATTTTAACCCCTGCCAGAATACAGCAAAAAGCGGGAGAAAAGTCCGTCGAGAAGGGGGCGGAGCCTATCTCCTCAGCACACGGGCGCCATTTTCCCTCACAGCTCCGCTGGAAGGACGTCTCCCTGACTCTCCCCTGCAGTCCTGCACTACAGAAAAGGGTAAAACAAGAGAGGGGGGCACTAATTAGGCGCAGTATTCATAAACAGCAGCTATAAGGGGAAAAACACTTCTATAAGGTTCTCCCTGTATATATAGCGCTCTGGTGTGTGCTGGCATACTCTCCCTCTGTCTCCCCAAAGGGCTAGTGGGGTCCTGTCCTCTATCAGAGCATTCCCTGTGTGTGTGCTGTGTGTCGGTACGATTGTGTCGACATGTATGAGGAGGAAAATGGTGTGGAGGCGGAGCAATTGCCTGTAATGGAGATGTCACCCCCTAGGGAGTCGACACCTGAGTGGCTGAGCTTATGGAAGGAATTACGCGACAGTGTCAGCTCTTTACAAAAGACGGTTGATTACATGAGACAGCCGGCTACTCAGCTTGTGCCTGTCCAGGCGTCTCAAAAGCCATCAGGGGCTCTAAAACGCCCGTTACCTCAGATGGCAGATACAGACGCCGACACAGATACTGACTCCAGTGTCGACGATGAAGAGACGAATGTGACTTCCAGTAGGGCCACACGTTACATTATTGAGGCTATGAAATTTTTTTTACATATTTCTGATAATACAAGTACCACTAAAAAGGGTATTATGTTTGGTGAGAAAAAACTGCCTGTAGTTTTTTCTGCATCTGAGGAATTAAATGAAGTGTGTGATGAAGCGTGGGTTTCCCCCGATGAAAAACTGATAATTCCTAAAAGGTTATTAGCATCATACCCCTTCCCGCCAGAGGATAGGGCACGTTGGGAAACACCCCCTAGGGTGGATAAAGCGCTCACACGTTTGTCTAAACAGGTGGCACTACCGTCTCCTGATACGGCCGCCCTTAAGGAACCTGCTGACAGAAAGCAGGAGAATATCCTAAAATGTATATACACTCACACGGGTGTTATACTGCGACCAGCAATCGCCTCAGCCTGGATGTGCAGTGCTGGGGTGGCTTGGTCGGATTCCCTGACTGACAATATTGATACCCTAGATAGGGACAGTATATTACTGACTATAGAGCATTTGAAAGATGCATTTCTATATATGCGTGATGCACAGAGGGATATTTGCCAACTGGCATCAAGAGTAAGTGCGCTGTCCATTTCTGCCAGAAGAGGGTTATGGACGAGGCAGTGGTCAGGTGATGCTGATTCCAAAAGGCATATGGAAGTATTGCCTTATAAAGGGGAGGAGTTATTTGGGGTAGGTCTATCAGATCTGGTGGCCACAGCAACTGCTGGGAAATCCACATTTTTACCCCAGGTAGCCTCTCAACATAAGAAGACGCCGTATTATCAGGCGCAGTCCTTTCGGCCCCATAAGGGCAAGCGGGCAAAAGGCTCCTCATTTCTGCCCCGTGGCAGAGGGAGAGGAAAAAGGCTGCAGCAAACAGCCAGTTCCCAGGAACAGAAGCCCTCTCCCGTTTCTGCCAAGTCCTCAGCATGACGCTGGGGCTTTACTAGCGGACTCAGGCACGGTGGGGGCCCGTCTCAAGAATTTCAGCGTGCAGTGGGCTCACTCACAGGTGGACCCCTGGATCCTTCAAATGGTATCTCAGGGGTACAAATTGGAATTCGAGACGTCTCCCCCTCGCTGTTTCCTAAAGTCTGCTTTACCGACGTCTCCCTCCGACAGGGAGGCGGTATTGGAAGCCATTCACAAGCTGTATTCCCAGCAGGTGATAATCAAGGTACCCCTCCTGCAACAGGGAAAGGGGTATTATTCCACGCTGTTTGTGGTACCGAAGCCGGACGGCTCGGTGAGACCTATTTTAAATCTGAAATCCTTGAACACTTACATACAAAAGGTTCAAATTCAAGATGGAGTCACTCAGAGCGGTGATTGCGAACCTGGAAGAAGGGGATTATATGGTGTCTTTGGACATCAAGGATGCTTACCTCCATGTCCCAATTTACCCTTCTCACCAAGGGTACCTCAGGTTTGTGGTACAGAACTGTCACTATCAGTTTCAGACGCTACCGTTTGGTTTGTCCACGGCACCCCGGGTCTTTACCATAGTAATGGCCGAAATGATGATACTCCTTCGAAGGAAGGGAGTTTTAGTTATCCCTTACTTGGACGATCTCCTGATAAGGGCAAGATCCAGGGAACAGTTGGTAGTCGGGGTAGCACTATCTCAAGCAGTGTTGCGGCAGCACGGTTGGATTCTCAATATTCCAAAATCGCAGCTGATCCCGACGACACGTCTTCTATTCCTAGGGATGATCCTGGACACAGTCCAGAAAAAGGTGTTTCTCCCAGAGGAGAAAGCCAGGGAGTTATCCGAACTAGTCAGAAACCTCCTAAAACCAGGCCATGTGTCAGTGCATCAATGCACAAGGGTCCTGGGAAAAATGGTGGCTTCCTACGAAGCAATCCCATTCGGCAGATTCCACGCAAGAACTTTCCAGTGGGACCTGCTGGACAAATGGTCCGGATCGTATCTTCAGATGCATCAGCGGATAACCCTGTCACCAAAGACAAGGGTGTCTCTCCTGTGGTGGTTGCAGAGTGCTCATCTTCTAGAGGGCCGCAGATTCGGCATTCAGGACTGGGTCCTGGTGACCACGGATGCCAGCCTGCGAGGCTGGGGAGCAGTCACACAGGGAAGAAATTTCCAGGGCTTGTGATCAAGCCTGGAGACATCACTTCACATAAATATCCTGGAGCTAAGGGCCATTTACAATGCCCTAAGCCAAGCAAGACCTCTGCTTCAAGGTCAGCCGGTGCTGATCCAGTCGGACAACATCACGGCAGTCGCCCACTTGAACAGACAGGGCGGCACAAGAAGGAGGGCAATGGCAGAAGCTGCAAGGATTCTTCGCTGGGCGGAAAATCATGTGATAGCACTGTCAGCAGTGTTCATTCCGGGAGTGGACAACTGGAAAGCAGACTTCCTCAGCAGGCACGACCTCCACCCGGGAGAGTGGGGACTTCACCCAGAAGTCTTCCACATGATTGTAAACCGTTGGGAAAAACCAAAGGTGGACATGATGGCGTCCCGCCTCAACAAGAAACTCGACAGGTATTGCGCCAGGTCAAGGGACCCTCAGGCAATAGCTGTGGACGTTCTGGTAACACCGTGGGTGTGCCAGTCAGTGTATGTGTTCCCTCCTCTGCCTCTCATACCCAAGGTACTGAGAATTATAAGACGGAGAGGAGTAAGAACTATACTCGTGGCTCCGGATTGGCCAAGAAGGATTTGGTACCCGGAACTTCAAGAGATGCTCACATAGGACCCGTGGCCTCTACCTCTAAGAAGGGACCTGCTCCAGCAAGGACCCTGTCTGTTCCAAGACTTACCGCGGCTGCGTTTGACGGCATGGCGGTTGAACGCCGGATCCTGAAGGAAAAAGGCATTCCGGAAAAAGTCATTCCTACCCTGATCAAAGCCAGGAAGGATGTGACCGCAAAGCATTATCACCGCATTTGGCGAAAATATGTTGCGTGGTGCGAGGCCAGGAAGGCCCCAATGGAGGAATTTCAACTGGGTCGATTCCTGCATTTCCTGCAAACAGGAGTGTCTATGGGCCTAAAATTAGGATCCATTAAGGTTCAGATTTCGGCCCTGTCGATTTTCTTCCAGAAAGAACTGGCTTCAGTTCCTGAAGTTCAGACGTTTGTCAAGGGAGTGCTGCATATACAGCCTCCTTTTGTGCCTCCAGTGGCACCTTGGGATCTCAATGTAGTTTTGGGGTTCCTGAAATCACATTGGTTTGCACCGCTTAAATCTGTGGATTTGAAATATCTCACATGGAAAGTGGTCATGCTGTTGGCCCTGGCTTCGGCCAGGCGCGTGTCAGAATTGGCGGCTTTATCTTATAAAAGCCCTTACCTGATTTTTCATACGGACAGGGCAGAATTGAGGACTCTTCCTCACTTTCTCCCTAAGGTGGTTTCAGCGTTTCACCTGGACCAGCCTATTGTGGTACCTGCGGCTACTAGGGACTTGGAGGACTCCAAGTTGCTGGACGTTGTCAGGGCCCTGAAAATATATGTTTCCAGGACGGCTGGAGTCAGAAAATCTGACTCGCTGTTTATCCTGTATGCACCCAACAAGCTGGGTGCTCCTGCTTCTAAGCAGACTATTGCTCGTTGGATTTGTAGTAAAATTCAGCTTGCACATTCTGTGGCAGGCCTGCCACAGCCAAAATCTGTAAATGCCCACTTCACAAGGAAGGTGGGCTCATCTTGGGCGGCTGCCCGAGGGGTCTCGGCTTTGCAACTTTGCCTAGCAGCTACTTGGTCAGGGGCAAACACGTTTGCAAAATTCTACAAATTTGATACCCTGGCTGAGGAGAACCTGGAGTTCTCTCATTCGGTGCTGCAGAGTCATCCGAACTCTCCCGCCCGTTTGGGAGCTTTGGTATAATCCCCACGGTCCTTACGGAGTTCCCAGCATCCACTAGGACGTCAGAGAAAATAAGAATTTACTTACCGATAATTCTATTTCTCGTAGTCCGTAGTGGATGCTGGGCGCCCATCCCAAGTGCGGATTGTCTGCAATACTTGTACATAGTTATTGTTAACTAAATCGGGTTATTGTTGTTGTGAGCCATCTATCCAGAGGCTCCTCTGTTATCATGCTGTTAACTGGGTTCAGATCACAAGTTGTACGGTGTGATTGGTGTGGCTGGTATGAGTCTTACCCGGGATTCATAAATCCTTCCTTATTGTGTACGCTCGTCCGGGCACAGTATCCTAACTGAGGCTTGGAGGAGGGTCATAGGGGGAGGAGCCAGTGCACACCAGGTAGTCCTAAAGCTTTACTTTTGTGCCCAGTCTCCTGCGGAGCCGCTAATCCCCATGGTCCTTACGGAGTTCCCAGCATCCACTACGGACTACGAGAAATAGAATTATCGGTAAGTAAATTCTTATTATCTATGGTAATAGTACAGGGACATGACTGTGGAGGTGAGGGGATATTTACAGTGATATTTATGTCTCCCCCATTTCACAGAGGTGTGAAGAAGACATCTGGTGAGCGTGAGACACCCAGCAGCCATGCTCATGTGTCAGGAGGACTGAGCAGGTCCCAGAGCACCATCATGGTGCCTCCACCTCACTCACTGATACATGAGAGACACAGTGACCAGAAGATCCAGGAACTCACCAACAAGATCATTCCACTGCTGACTGGAGAGGTGACTGCTGGAAATGGAACATTGTACAGTAATACCAAGGGATGTGTCTGGGTGATGACTGGAGAGGTGACTGCCGGGAATGAGGCATTATACAGTAACACTGTGGGACGTGTCTTGGTGATGACTGGAGAGGTGACTGCTGGGAATGGGACGTTATACAGTAACACCTGGGGATGTGTCTGGGTGATGACTGGAGAGGTGACTGCTGGGAATGGGGCATTATACAGTAACACCGGGGGACGTGTCTGGGTGATGACTGGAGAGGTGACTGCTGGGAATGGGGTATTATACAGTAACACCAGGGGATGTGTCTGGGTGATGACTGGAGAGGTGACTGCTCGGAATGGGGCATTATACAGTAACACCAGGGGATGTGTCTGGGTGATGACTGGAGAGGTGACTGCTCGGAATGGGGCATTATACAGTAACACCAGGGGATGTGTCTGGGTGATGACTGGAGAGGTGACTGCTGGGAATGGGACATTATACAGTAACACTGTGGGACGTGTCTTGGTGATGACTGGAGAGGTGACTGCTGGGAATAGGACATTATACAGTAACACCAGGGGGCGTGTCTGGGTGATGACTGGAGAGGTGACTGCTGGGAATGGGGCATTATACAGTAACACCAGGGAATGTGTCTGGGTGATGACTGGAGAGGTGACTGCTGGGAATGGGGCATTATACAGTAACACCAGGGGATGTGTCTGGGTGATGACTGGAGAGGTGACTGCTGGGAATGGTACAATATACAGTAACACCATGGGACGTGTTTGGGTTATGACTGGAGAGGTGACTGCTGGGAATGGGACATTATACAGTAACACCAGGGGATGTGTCTGGGTGATGACTGGAGAGGTGACTGCTGGGAATGGGACATTATACAATAACACCAGGGGATGTGTCTGGGTGATGACTGGAGAGGGGACTGCTGGGAATGGGACATTATACAGTAACACTAGGGAAAGTGTCTGGGTGATGACTGGAGAAGTGACTTCTGGGAATGGGGCATTATACAGTAACTCCAGGGGATGTGTCTGGGTGATGGCTGGAGAGTTGACTGCTGGGAATGGGACATTATACAGTAACACCAGGGTATGTGTCTGGGTGATCACTGGAGAGGTGACTGCTGGGATTGGGACATTATACAGTAACACCAGTGTATGTGTCTGGGTGCTGACTGGAGAGGTGACTGCTGGGAATGGGACATTATACAGTGACACCAGGGGACGTGTCTAGGTGATGACTGGAGAGGTGACTGCTGGTAATGGGACATTATACAGTAACACTAAGGGATGTGTCTGAGTGATGACTGGAGAGGTGACTGCCGGGAATGAGACATTATACAGTAACACTGTTGGACGTGTCTGGGTGATGACTGGAGAGGTGACTGTCGGGAATGGGACATTATACAGTAACACCAGGGGATGTGTCTGGGTGATGACTGGAGAGGTGACTGCTGGGAATGGGGCATTATACAGTAACACCAGGGAATGTGTCTGGGTGATGACTGGAGATGTGACTGCTGGGAATGGGACATTATACAGTAACACCAGGGAATGTGTCTGGGTGATGACTGGAGATGTGACTGCTGGGAATGGGATATTATACAGTAACACCAGGGGATGTGTCTGGGTGATGAATGGAGAGGTGACTGCTGGGAATGGGGCATTATACAGTAACACCAGGGGACGTGTCTGGGTGATGACTGGAGAGGTGACTGTCGGGAATAGGGCATTATACAGTAACACCAGGGGATGTGTCTGGGTGATGACTGGAGAGGTGACTGCTGGGAATGGGACATTATACAGTAACACCAGGGGATGTGTCTGGGTGATGGGAGAGGTGACTGCTGGGAATGGTACATTATACAGTAACACCATGGGACGTGTTTGGGTTATGACTGGAGAGGTGACTGCTGGGAATGGTACATTATACAGTAACACCAGGGAACGTGTCTGGGTGATGACTGGAGAGGTGACTGCTGGGAATGGGACATTATACAGTAACACCGGGGGATGTGTCTGGGTGATGAATGGAGAGGTGACTGCTGGGAATGGGACATTATACAGTAACACGAGGGGACGTGTCTGGGTGATGACTGGAGAGGTGACTGCTGGGAATGGGACATTATACAGTAACACCAGAGGACGTGTCTGGGTGATGACTGGAGAGGTGACTGCTGGGAATGGGACATTATACAGTAACACCAGGGGATGTGTCTGGGTGATGACTGTATCACTGTGTGTGTCAGGTGCCTATAAGGTGTCAGGATGTCACTGTCTATGTCTCCATGCAGGAGGGGGAGTATATAGAGGAACACAGGGGTCTGTACAAGGACGTGATGATGGAGAATCACCGGCCCCTCACATCACTGGGTAAGAGGAGACTGTCATGTATTGTACAGGGGAGAGCAGGTATGGGGGCCCCTATATACACACATCATCTGATAATCACATATATACACTGTACTCAGTCACTGTGTGTCTCCTACAGATGGGCCCAGTAACAGAGATACCCCAGAGAGATGTCCCCGTCCTCTGTATTCCCAGGATTGTACAGAGGAGAATCACAGGATCCCACAGGAGGAACAGGTAGGTGAGATTTAGGGTCTCCCCAATATACCAAAGTGACTGTCACTATATGATCTGTAGAGGAGCTATGTGTCTTATACACTGATATTATACTGTTTCACCTCCGTTTAATCTGACTGTATGCAAATGTCATTATAGTGTTTTCTCTGACGTCCTAGTGTATGCTGGGTACTCCGTAATGACCATGGGGTATAGACGGGCTCCGCAGGAGACTGGGCACTCTTAAAAGAAAGATTAGGTACTATCTGGTGTGCTCTTGCTCCTCCCTCTATGCCCCTCCTCCAGACCTCAGTTAGTATCTGTGCCCGGCCAGAGTTGGATGCACACTAGGGGCTCTCCTGAGCTTCCTAGAAAATAAAGTATTTGTTAGGTTTTTTATTTTCAGTGAGATCTGCTGGCAACAGACTCACTGCTACGAGGGACTGAGGGGAGAGAAGCGAACCTACCTGCTTGCAGCTAGCTTGGGCTTCTTAGGCTACTGGACACCATTCGCTCCAGAGGGATCAAACACAGGCCCAGCCTCGGTCGTCCGGTCCCGGAGCCGCGCCGCCGTCCCCCTTGCAGAGCCAGAAGACAGAATGCGAAGTTGAAAATCGGCGGCTGAAGACTCCGGTCTTCATTAAGGTAGCGCACAGCACTGCAGCTGTGCGCCATTGCTACCTCTGCACACCACACACTCCGGTCACTGATGGGTGCAGGGCGCTGGGGGGGGGGCGCGCCCTGGGCAGCAATTAGAGTACCTTACATGGCAAACCGCACATAATACAGTTTTAATAAGCTGTATATGTGCATTAACCCCCGCCATTATACATAAAAAACGCGGGAGAAGCCAGCCGATGAAGGGGCGGGGCTTCTCCGCACACCGGCGCCATTTTCTACGGCTGTGTCGACATGTTTGATGAGGAAACTTATGTGGAGGTGGAACAGGTGCCGATAAGTGTGATGTCACCCCCTGCGGGGTCGACACCAGAGTGGGTGGATATGTGGAAGGTATTAACCGACAGTGTCAACTCCTTGCATAAAAGGTTCGATGACAATACAGCTTCTCAGCCCGTGCCTGCCCAGGCGTCTCAAAGGCCATCAGGGGCTCAAAAACGCCCGCTACCTCAGATGGCAGACACAGATGTCGACACGGAGTCTGACTCCAGTGTCGACGAGGACGAGACTAATGTACAATCCACAAGGGCCATCCGTTGCATGATTACGGCAATGAAAAATGTGTTGCACATTTCTGACATTAACCCAGGTACCACTAAAAAGGGTATTATGTTTGGGGAGAAAAAGCAACCAGTGGTTTTTCCCCCATCAGATGAGTTGAATGAAGTGTGTGAAGAAGCGTGGGGTTCCCCCGATAAGAAACTAGTGATTTCTAAAAAGTTACTGATGGCGTACCCTTTCCCGCCAGAGGACAGGCTACGTTGGGAGACATCCCCTAGGGTGGATTAGGTGCTCACACGCTTGTCAAAAAAGGTGGCACTGCCGTCTCAGGATACGGCCGCCTTAAAGGAGCCTGCTGATAGAAAGCAGGAGGCTATCCTGAAGTCTGTATATACACACTCAGGTACTATACTGAGACCTACAATTGCTTCAGCATGGATGTGTAGTGCTGCAGCAGCTTGGTCCGATACCCTGTCAGATAATATTGATACCCTAGACAGGGATACTATTTTGCTAACCATAGAGCATATTAAAGACGTAGTCTTATATATGAGAGATGCACAGAGGGATATTTGCCGGCTGGCATCTAGAGTTAATGCAATGTCCATTTCTGCCAGAAGAGTATTATGGACTCGGCAGTGGACAGGTGATGCTGATTCTAAAAGGCGTGAGGAATTGTTTGGGGATGGTCTCTCGGACCTAGTATCCACAGCGACAGCTGGGAAGTCGATATTTTTACCTCAGGTTTCCTCACAGCCTACGAAAGCACCGTATTATCAGGTACAGTCCTTTCGGACACAAAAAGGCAAGCTTGTCAGAGGCGCTTCCTTTTTGCCCAGAGGCAGGGGAAGAGGGAAAAAGCTGCACCAGACAGCCAGTTCCCAGGAACAAAAATCCTCCCCCGCTTCCTCTAAGTCCACCGCATGACGCTGGGGCTCCACAGGCGGAGCCAGGTGCGGTGAGGGCGCGTCTCCGGAACTTCAGAGACCAGTGGGTTCGCTCACAGGTGGATCCCTGGGTTCTGCAAGTGGTATCTCAGGGATACAAGCTGGAGTTCGAGTTCACTCCCCCTCGCCGTTACCTCAAATCTGCCTTCCCGGCTGCTCCCAAAGAAAGGGAGGTAGTACTGGACGCTATTCACAAGCTGTACCTCCAGCAGGTGATAATCAAGGTACCCCCCCCCCCCCCCCTTCAACAGGGGCGGGGTTACTATTCCACAATGTTTGTGTTACCGAAACCAGACGGTTCGGTGAGACCCATCCTAAATTTAAAATCCTTGAACACTTATATAAGGAAGTTCAAGATGGAATCGCTCAGGGCAGTTATTGCAAGCCTGGAAGAGGGGGATTTTATGGTGTCATTGGACATCAAGGATGCATACCTGCATGTCCCCATTTACCCACCTCACCAGGAGTACCTCAGATTTGTGGTACAGGACTGTCATTACCAATTCCAGACGTTGCCGTTTGGTCTGTCCACGGCACCGAGGGTATTTACCAAGGTAATGGCTGAAATGATGATACTCCTTCGAAAGAAGGGAGTTATAATTATCCCGTACTTGGACGATCTCCTGATAAAGGCGAGGTCCAAGGAGCAGTTGCTAGTCAGCGTAGCACTATCTCAGGAAGTGCTGCATAAGCACGGCTGGATTCTGAATATCACAAAGTCGCAGCTGATTCCTGCGACGCGTCTGCTGTTCCTGGGTGTGATTCTAGACACAGAACAGAAGAAGGTGTTTGTCCCGGAGGAGAAGGCCCAGGAATGATCATCTCTGGTCAGGGACCTCCTGAAACCAAAACAGGTGTCGGTGCGTCACTGCACGCGAATCCTGGGAAAGATGGTAGCTTCTTACGAAGCGATTCCCTTCGGCAGGTTCCATGCGAGGATCTTCCAGTGGGATCTATTGGACAAGTGGTCCGGATCGCATCTTCAGATGCATCGGTTGTCAGCAGTGTTCATTCCGGGAGTGGAAAACTGGGAAGCAGACTTTCTCAGCAGACACGACCTCCACCCGGAAGAGTGGGGACTTCATCCAGAAGTCTTAAAGCTGATTGTACACCGGTGGGAACAACCACAGGTGGACATGATGGCGTCCCGCCTCAATAAAAGGCTAAAAAGATATTGCGCCAGGTCAAGGACCCTCAGGCGATAGCTGGGACGCTCTGGCGACACCGTGGGTGTACCAGACGGTTTATGTGTTCCCTCCTCTTCCTCGCATACCCAGGGTACTGAGGATAGTAAAAAAGAGAGGAAGAATTCCAGCTGGGTCGATTCCTGAACTTTCTATAGGCAGGGGTGACTATGGGCCTAAAATTGGGGTCCATAAAAGTCCAGATTTCGGCCCTGTCTATTTTCTTTCAGAAAGAACTGGCTTCACTGCCTGAAGTTCAGACGTTTGTTAAGGGTTTGCTGCATATTCAGCCACCTTTTGTGCCTCCAGTGTGGCACCTTGGGATCTCAACGTGGTGTTGGATTTCCTGAAATCACATTGGTTTGAGCCACTTCAGACCGTGGAGTTAAAATATCTCACGTGGAGGGTGGTCATGCTGTTGGCCCTGGCTTTGGCCAGGCGGGTGTCAGAATTGGCGGCTTTGTCGTTTAAAAGCCCATATCTGATTTTCCCTATGGACAGGGCAGATCTGGGGACTCGTCCCCAGTTTCTCCCTAAGGTGGTATCAGCGTTTCATTTGAACCACCCTATTGTGGTGCCTGCGGCTACTAGGGACTTGGAGGATTCCAAGTTGCTGGACGTAGTCAGGGCCCTGAAAATCTATGTTTCCAGGATAGCTGGAGTCGGAAAGTCTGACTCGCTATTTATCCTGCATGCACCCAACAAGCTGGGTGCTCCTGCTTCGAAGCAGACTATTGCTCGTTGAATCTGTAGCACGATTCAACTTGCACATACCGTGGCTGGACTGCCACATCCTAAATCTGTAAAAGCCCATTCCACAAGGAAGGGGGCTCTTCTTGGGCGGCTGCCCGAGGGATCTCGGCTTTACAACTTTGCGAGCTGCTACTTGGTTGGGTTCAAACACGTTGGCAAAATTCTACAAGTTTGATACCCTGGCTGAGGAGGACCTTGAATTGCTCATTCGGTGCTGCAGAGTCATCCGCACTCTCCCGCCCGTTTGGGAGCTTTGGTATAATCCCCATGGTCCTTACGGAGTACCCAGCATACACTAGGACGTCAGAGAAAATGAGAATTTACTCACCGGTAATTCTATTTCTCGTAGTCCGTAGTGGATGCTGGGAGCCCGTCCCAAGTGCGGACTCTCTGCAATACATGTATATAGTTATTGCGTAACTAAAGGGTTATTGTTATGAGCCATCTGTTAATGAGGCTCATTATTGTTTCATACTGTTAACTGGGTATAGTTATCACAAGTTGTACGGTGTGATTGGTGTGGCTGGTATGAGTCTTACCCTGGATTCCAAATCCTTTCCTTATTATGTTAGCTCTTCCGGGCACAGTTTCCCTAACTGAGGTCTGGAGGAGGGGCATAGAGGGAGGAGCCAGTGCTCACCAGATATAGTACCTAATCTTTCTTTTAAGAGTGCCCAGTCTCCTGCGGAGCCCGTCTATACCCCATGGTCCTTACG
The DNA here is from genome assembly GCF_028390025.1 of Pseudophryne corroboree. Lineage (NCBI taxonomy): Eukaryota > Metazoa > Chordata > Amphibia > Anura > Myobatrachidae > Pseudophryne > Pseudophryne corroboree. Next base: position 192,416 of record NW_026967523.1, on the reverse strand, counting down.
GAGTACCCAGCATCCACTACGGACTACGAGAAACAGAATTACCGGTGAGTAAATTCTTATTTTTTCACCTCAGTTTAAACTGACTGTATGCAAATATCATTATAGTGGGGTTTTTTTTTGTGTTTTAGGTAGAACGTCTGTCTGATATTAAAACAGAAGACATAGAAGAAGAAGAAGTGACTGATATAAAGGTAGAAGATATAGAGGGAGATGAAGAGACGTATGTGACTGATATAAAGGCAGAAGATACAGAGGGAAAAGAAGAGACGTATGTGACTGATATGAAGGCAGAAGATATAGAGGGAGAAGAAGAGACGTATGTGACTGTTATTAAGGCAGAAGACATAGAGGGAGAAGAAGAGACGTATGTGACTGTTATAAAGGCAGAAGATATAGAGGAAGAAGACGAGACGTATGTGACTGATATAAAGGCAGAAGATACAGAGGGAGAAGAAGAGACGTATGTGACTGATATAAAGGCAGAAGATATAGAGGGAGAAGAACAGACGTATCTGAAGGGTGATCAGCAGTGTAAGGAGGAGGAAATCCCTACAGATATCAGCACAGGTGAGTAATAAACACTTATTACAGAAAAGAGTCACATATTCTCCTTTCTCAGTCACTACAGCAATCTCTTATCCTACACCCTCCTCTGTCAGTACAAACTAATGAGGGAAATGTATCTGCCCAGTGGGGGAGTCAGGAGCCATCAGCCCCTATTATACTCCTGCTCTCCTCCCCTCACATCATGTCACTGTGTGTTACCAGCCCAGAGATCTGACAAGTCTCCTCCCCACACTCTCTGGTATATCTCATACATCAGGAGGCATCAGCCCCTATTATACTCCTGCTCTCCCCCTCACATCATGTCACTGTGTGTTACCAGCCCAGAGATCTGACCAGTCTCCTCCCCCCACACTCTGGTGTATCTCATACATCAGGAGCCATCAGCCTCTATTATCCTCCTGCTCTCCCCTCACATCATGTCACTGTGTGTTACCAGCCCAGAGATCTGACCAGTCTCCTCCCCACACTCTCTGGTGTATCTTATACATCAGGAGCCATCAGCCCCTATTATATTTCTGCTCTCCCCCTCACATCATGTCACTGTGTGTTACCAGCCCAGAGATCTGACCAGTCTCCTCCCCACACTCTCTCTGGTGTGTCTCATACATCAGGAGCCATGAGCCCCTATTATACTCCTGCTCGCCCTTCACATCATGTCACTGTGTGTCACCAGCAGCCATACTGTTTGCTAGCAGTACCTATGCCTATGGTATTACATGCAAGGTATTTCCTGAGAGTATCACTATTAGCACACGCCGGTCTATATATAAACTCCTTTTCTCCTGCAGGGTTCACAGCAGTATCCACAGGATATACATTGGGATATGAGGTAACGTCAGCATATTGGCACCAATGATCAAAAGCTTTCCGCCTCCCAGAATGCAACGGGCCAGTCCCCTATATCCCTGCTTTCTGGCTTAGGCAATTCAGTTTTTTTGTTGGTGTGGCAGGAGCCGGACAACGATCTTTGGGTTGCTGATTTTGGCAGCCCTAAGCTTATTTCATTTATTTTTATAGTCTTACATTTCTTAAGCGAGTTTTCTGAAAAGCATCTTACACGTACCTCAGAAAGAGTTACTCCAACAACTCTCCGCCAGGTCGCAACAACACTAACCCACGTGTACAGTGCTGTTTCAGCGGAAGTCTGTGTTGGATGTACTAGCAAGTCCAGCTGACGTTAACAGGCTGTGGCCGGAGCACGGGAAGAAGGTAAGGCGTCAGTTCCGCATAGCGTGGGGGGGGGGAGACTACCGAACAGTTGCTGATGCGGCTGCCACCTCGGTACACCAGTGCTAGGTTCCAGGGATTAGTGTGAGGCCTGGGTCCCTGGGGTTTAAGTCAGCAGTGGGGAGTAAGACGCTCCCCTGGTCACCCCTCCCCCGGTTCATGACCAGTTTCCTCCGAGTTTCCTGCCATGAACTGATTTGCTGCTTCCGTCTGAGATGCTGTGTTTCTAAAGGACCCAATCGCAGCATAGGCGCCTGTGTGACTGGTGCATTGGTCTTCACTTGGGCGTCTATGTTCACTGTTGTGTGCACTTGGAGTTTGTGTACACTATTTGCGTCTGGATCCACTCAGCATTCACTAATGTATTGGGTACGAGGAGTTGGATAAGTGCCTGATGCATATGAGTCTGTAAACTATTGCCGTTTCTTTCGCTGTGTGACTGAATACGTTAAGTTTCCTATATAAGGTAATGCAGTAATATGGTTCTCCTACATACTTGAAATGTATCTGTAGTTGGTGATGTGCTCATGTTGCTTATTATACTAATGTATAACTTGTGACTGATTGCTAGTGTGATTGCTGACTTTACTATTTCTGTCATGTATACAGATCCTCAGTGCTGGTGCAAGGCAGGGAGGAATCGGATTGCATGTCACTTTAGCAAGCTATTAATTGATTTCAGTCACAAATTGTGTAGTTAACACCATACAAATGTGTGATTTGTTTATCATGTCTAAGAGCAGCAAGGGTGAGGAGGATACACTCTCCACAGCAGCACCAACACTGATTTCATGTTTGTCCTGCAAAGCTGGGTTAACCTCTCAGGATCTGGTGCAGAATGGATTATGTGCAAATTGTTTTAGCTTTCACCAAAGCCTCCTGAATAATCCTAGGCAGGCACACGTTCAGATGGAACCCCCATGGGCTACGTTTGCACAGACATTATTTGGTGTAGCTGAGCGCATAATGCCAGCTCCTATACCAATGATAGGTTACCCTGTTAACCCTTACATGCAACATTCCCCCTGGGTTTTATCACATCCAGTCCAGGAATCTGCAGCCTTTCAACTAAAACGGACTGAAAGGCCTGTGGAAGGTAACATGAAACTACATCTTCACAGTCTACACATGTTTCAGATGGGGACACTTCGGAGGATGAGGATTCCTCGCATTCTGGGTCTGCATACAGAGACGAGGATGAAGGTCCCAGCTCAGTGGATATACCTGAGCTAATTAGTGCTGTGAAAGCCTTTCTATCCTTATAGGAGGCAGCAGAGCCCTTTGTTAAAATCCAATGCTCCTGTGTTTAAACATCCCAAAACAGTCAGAACTGAATTTCCGGGGTTAGAACAGCTGACGGAGATTATGCAAGAGGCTTTGGTCACACCCAGTAAGAAGTTTAGAATTTCATGGAAATGGAATTCCCATTATCCTCTTCCAGCTGGGGACTGTTTAAAAAGGGAGTGGCTCCCAAAGTAGATACACATGTCATTCGATTGGTTCGAAAATCTAGATTACCTCTGCCTTCAACATCATTATATGATTGTTACGGATAGAAAAATAGATGTTTTTTTAAAAACAATCTTCTCATTGTCTGGGGTAATTGTAAGACCAGCCATAGCTTCAGCCTGGATGGCAAAAGCAGTGGCGGCCTCGGCTGATGCATTGGAGGATGATGTCTCATTGGCATCTAGAGAGCAAAACTCCCATATTGCACATGTTTATGGAAGAAGCAGCCTTGGACATGAGTACTATTGTCTCTCAAGCATCAGCCTCAGCAGTAGCAGCTCACAGAGCGGTCTGGCTACGTACATGGAGAGCTGACTCCGAGTCCAAGGAGGTTCTAGAGTCTTTACCTTTTATTGGAGATATTCTTTTTGGTAAAGAATTAAACAGTATTTTGTAGTCAGAGGCAGACTCCAAGAATGTGAAGTTTCCTTCAACCCACAAATCCAAACCTAGGTTTCCAGCTTTTCGGCCCTTTCGGACCCAGGGAAAAGCAAAAGGGAAGGGTTATGGCAAACAGTCCCAATCTGACAAGTCTGGTAAGACTAAAAAGCAATTAGCAGAGGGCCTGCTTCCAAGCCAGAAGATAAACCGTCAGCTTGATGGTGTGGTCCTTCACCTGGGGGACTCCAGGAGGGTGGGAGGCAGACTTCATCATTTTGCACAGATCTGGCAGCAGTCCACCACAGATGCCTGGGAGCAAGAAGCGGTTTCTTATGGTTATGCGTTTGCCTACAAGAAACACCCTCCACAAAGGTTCTTTTGTACCAGACCATCTTCTGTAGAAACGAAGGCCAGGGCCTTACAACAGGCAGGTCAGAAGTTGCTTCAATCTGGGAGGATAATTCCAATTCCCTGTGCGCGCGCAACAAGGACAAGGTTTCTATTCCAACATGTTTCTAGTTCAGAAGCCAAATTGGTCATTCCGGCCCATACTCAATCTCAAGGTGCTGAACAAGTACATTTGGGTGCCTTTGTTTCATATGGAGACTTTACCTTCCATTATTTTGGCCATGGAGCTGGAGGATTTTATGGTATCCCTTGATATCCAGGATGATTACCTGCATGTTCCTATAGCACTGTTTGCTATCCTCCAGCAACACTTTCAGTTTCAGGCCCTACCATTTGGACTGGCTACAGCTCCCAGAGTGTTCACCAAAATTATGATGGTAATGGCGGCTTATCTCCGTCGACAAGGGATAAGGAGTTTTCCATACCTCTACGACCTATTAATCCTGGTGCAGTCTCAGGAATTGCTTCAGTGTCACAGTTGACTCATAAATTGGGCAAAGTTGTCCCTGGTTCCAACGTATGACTCACTTGGGGGCTGTATTGAATTCTGGTCTTCAGAGAGTGTTTTTACCTCTGAACAAAATTACCACAATACAGTCATGGATTCAGGAGCTGCTACAGAGTCAAAGGGTATCCATTCACGCAGCTATGCGTGTGATGGGATCAATGGTGTCGACATTCGACATGGTGGAGTATGCTAAATGCCAAGTGGAATGGGTTATATCAGACAATAAAAACTCAGACTATGGTCCTTCCTCTGTAAGTACGGAGGTCATTAGCCTGGTGGCTACAGACATCCCATCTGGACAAAGGAAGACCCTTTCGGATCTCAGATTGGGAGGTTCTGACAACGAATGCCAGTCTTCAGGGCTGGGGAGCAGTGTCAGAAAAATGTTGCTTCCAGGGGCAGTGGACCAAGGAAGAAAGTTGCCTGCTAATAAATATATTGGAACTTCGGGCCATATATATGGCACTCATTCAGGCAAAGGACTTTCTGTGGGGGAAACCAGTTCAAATTCGCTCGGATAATGCAATGGCAGTAGCGTACCTCAATCATCAGAAACTCGCAGCCAAAAGGCAATGAAGGAGGTGAGCCACACGTTACGGTGGCACTAGGAAGCGGAATTTCTCAGTCGACATGCCATTCATGCAAACGAATATGGCATGCTTATATTCAATGGTGCAGTGCCAGGAAATTTGACCCTAGGTCTTTCAGAGTTCCCAGAGTCCTAGCATTCCTTCAGGCAGCAATAGATAAAGGTCTACAGGTGGCTTCCTTGAGAGTTCAGGAGTCAGCATTGACTGTGTGGTTTCAAAAGAAAAATGCTAACCTGCAGGATGTTTGCACTTTTTTCCAAGGAATGCTTCACATCCAACCTCCATTTGTTCCTCCTACAGCGCCTTGGGATCTAGGTATAGTTCTAAAGGTGCTTCAAATTGTTCCATTTGAACCACTGACGTAAGTGGATCTTAAATGGTTGACAGCTAAGATTCTCTTTCTACTCTGCTATTGCCTCAGCTAGAAGAGTTTTAGATTTCGCGACATTGTTGTGTCGCCCTCTTTTTCTGATATTTCACCCAGACAGAGCGGTTCTCAGAACCAAATCTGGTTATCTTCCTAAATTGGTGTCTAAATTCCACCTTAACGAAGAAATTGTAGTCCCAGCCTTCCAAGGGCCAGATCTTTCTGCGGGAGATGCATCTTTGGACGTAGTCCGGGCTTTAAGGGTCTACGTGGATCGTACCAGTGCCATCAGAAAGACAGACACTCTTCATTTTCTACGGATTTCACGAGAGGATTGGCTGCTGACAAGCAAACACTGGCGAGGTGGCTTCGGATGACGATTCAGAAGCATATTCTCAAGCTGATATCCCTAATCCAGCTAGTGTCTCTGCTCACTCTACTCGTAAGGTAGGTCTGTCATGGGCAGCACAACGTGGTGCTTCAGCAGAACAGATATGTAAGGCAGCCACATGGTCTTCCATTAACACATTCATTAGACATTATGCCTTTGATACCTTTGCCTCTCAGGATGCTGCATTTGGGCAAAGGATTCTCCTTTCCAATCTGGAGCGCCCCCTCCATGAAATTGATTTGGGACACCCAATGTATATTCTGTGGATATTACTGTGGACCCTACAGGAGAATTATGTAGTTATGGTAGACTTACTGTCGATAACTCTATTTCTCCTTGGTCCACTGTATCCACAGGGATCCCACCCTGACACACCTGATTTGAGGATCCTTACACTTACTAACCTCTTCCTTCTTGTACGGAAGTGTGTGCATGTGTCTTCTTCTCGCCTGATTAGGGCTCTCTATGATGCTCCTGCCTTGAGCTTTGGAAAACAACTGAATTTCCTGAGCCAGGAGGCGGGGATATAGAGGACTGGCCCGTTGCATTCTGGGAGGCCAAAAGCTTTTGATCATTGGTTCCAATCCGCTGACCTCATATCCCAATGTATATCATGTGGATACTGTGGAATTAGAAGAAATAGCGTTATCGACAGTAGGTCTACCATAACTACATATATTTCTGGCATGGTGCGGCTGCTTGCTGGGGCACAGGCTCAGGGTTCCTCATGCCACGTGACACAATGGTTAGGAAATATCTGGCGCAGCCCCTGTCATGTATCCACATGCTCCTGTAACAGCCGGCCTCAGGGAATTGGCTAGTGAACGGCTCCTATTACTGAGTTGGCAGCATCTGAGTCTTGCTACCACCGCCTTAGGTATATAATACATTTATTGAGCTTGTGTATGGGAACCAGCATTCAGAGTCCTGCACATTCCCTGCTGATTACCTGCCCCCTGGCACTTGGATGACGGCCTTCTGATCCATGGCCTTAAGGACACACCAATGGTTCCTAATGGAAGTATCTTCAGGAGCGTTCACGTCTAAGTAGGAGGACAGGGCCTCTTGCAAAAATTCTAGTGCCTTCAGCATCCATTAATATATAATCCTGCAATCTCCAAGGTGGTAAAGGAGGAATAGCGGGAAAAGGCGACCAGGACTATATCAGAGGGGTGTGATCAGACCATGAAATTACTGGTGGTAGAAAAATTCAAGTGACCAGGTTCTGGGATACAATGTGATAAATATGGAGACTGACACAGGACATTTCATAAAGGATAAGCATTTATTTCTCTAAGTTACAACAATGAGAACCTGGAAATAACAAGTTATACTCAGTTACAATAATAGGAAGAACAAATTAGAGTACTCAGCTCTTATCTCAGATGTTTCATGATCTGTCCCAGATGATGGTCATCAATTACGTAGTTTAAACAATATAGTTCAGTCGCCCCCAGGGTCCCCCTTTAATAACATAATTTATCTTATCCTGGACAACTGTCCCTTCACCTACTTATGTATACAATATTCCAAACATCTTACTAGACAGTTTCCATCTGAGATACTGATAGGAAGATATATTTATTATAATCAGCCAGCCTAAAAGCTGTGTATATTCTTCCCACTAATCCTAATAAAATGAACATATATAGAGCAGTGAGGACATACATAAACAAAATGGAGTTACACATGGACAAAATGGCATCTAAAAAGTAGTAAGTAATTGTGAGGATATGGATTCTCAGATCACTCAGGTAAACAGTTTAGTAAAGTGGCAAATGCCCTTTATTGTAAATATACACACACAGTACACTAAAACAGTAACTATCACATGCCAGGATGGTATCTCACTAGATCCCCACAATAGTATAGGATTACAGATGTATGCGGGAGTATCTATATAGCAGAGCCACCAAGTCTGCACTCCCAGGAAAAGCTTGTCATCCAGTGTCCACAATGCGTCCAGACAATCCTCACTCAGCACACTAGCAGCCTCGTCCTCAGTGCACGTCCAGTAGCCTTTTTGAAACGAGAGGATAACAACCATGCTTCTAGGCCTCAGCACACTGGAAGCGCTATCCTACCAGTAGCTATCAGAAGCAATACACCTCATTCCTCTCAGGTCAAGAACTCCACACTCTCTGACCTTCTGGCCAGATCTCACCTCAGAAGAGCCTACTCCTCTTGCCTCCCCTGTCTTTTCATCACACAAGCTGGTCAGTCAGGAGGTCACAGAGGACTGGAGACGAGGTGTCTGGGCTCCTGTACACAATGGGGTGTATAGGATCAGATTACCTGCAGCTCCATACAGAAACTGTTTACTACTGAACCTACTCCTAATCACATCTGATTGTATAGCTAGGGGACTTACATTACAATGATCTGATACTATGTTACTAACACTCTGGCATACAATCACACACATTGCACACAGTATAACCAAATAACCTGCATATTCCTAATATAACAGATAAAACATAACTGTACAATATAATAACACAATACAATACAATATTGCCTAGCATATGACTAATAACATAATGGCGATTAGTGGAGTCCATGGTTAGGACCAGGGCTAGGAAAGTAACCGCGTGTATTTCACCACTGTGCGACACAATGCGCCGGCTGTGTCGTCACACTATCACCCCATAATGAAATATATTAATGCAAGGGATCAATTGTAATGACCTAGAAGAAGGTCTATTCTCTAATATGACCTGTGTACAGCAGAGTAATAAATGTAATCACACACACCTGGATGTCTAATTCTCCGAGTATTATAGAGGTCAGATTCAGCTAATAAAGGGAGCATGAGGAAGCTGAGGAATGGGCGGCATTATTGGTCTGTTCATCAGTAGTGGAGGATCTATCAAGATGAGGGTCTGGAGCAAGAGTAACATCTCCCATAAGGAGAAGTGCAATTTCTTGTAGCTTTTGAAAAACAATATATAAGAAATCGGGGCTGTCTGGCATTAGCGGCATAGAGAGAAGTGAGGGTGACATATTTATATGGATTTTCCCAACTAGAATTCAATATCTACCATTGCAATCCACCCACTTGCTGTCCAGGTGAAATGGGCAGGATCTATGAGAAAGGATGGCTACACCACAGGAGATATAGCAAGTTATTGGTAAACTGAGGGGCAGAGTGCAATGGAACATGTGATTCCTGAATGGCTACCACCGCCGCCTTCTGGTCAGCAAAATATTTTATTGCAAGACATCTCTTATGAGGAGAATTAAGACCTTTTACATTAAGACTTAAAAACGTCACCATGATAGAGATCAGATCATGGTATGAAACATCTAGGATCATCTGTGTAAAGTCCAATAGAGTCTGTAGGGTGTGTGCATATTTCAAACTATCATAACAGAAAAAATAAAATAGGGAACAAAAATGGGAGACAAACAGAAATAGCGTCCATAAAGGAGCTAGAGATTCCGTCACTAGGGTACCATGCCAGAAAGGTAGAAAAAGGTGGCGGTCGGGCCTAAAAGGGAAATCCACCGACTACCTCAAGTAGCCATACGAGAGGGCAAAATCTAGTCATCATAGTAACAATTGTACAAAGAAATATCATATCTCAATGTAACCAATGTATCCTAAGGAGGTAAAGGCCAGGAACATGGCCTGATATCCAATTTAGGTTCTACCAACACCTTTATAAGGGCAACAGGATGTTAGACGAATCAGTCATGCTTTGCCTGAACACCCAAACATTCTAGAAAGGTATTATGAAACGTAAGAGTGGAAAGAATATCAGATCATATACTATATAGCAATTAAATAGCACAGGAAATAAAGAGAAACAGACACGTTTTTAACCCATAATAAGAATAAATAAATCTGGCCCAAAAATAGATCTATGCCCAGTAACTTAGTCCCAGTTGGCACATGTTACAGTAGGAAACAAACTCTGAGTGTCTCTTGCAGTCTTACAACTTAGCATATTGCTTCAAGACGGAAGACAACTCATCCGGGATTGGTTTAGGTAAAGTGTCATGAAGGACTGTCAACAGAAAAATCCCACATTTTCAGAATAGCAGGGCCATCCTCGGGTGAAGGTATCACTGTGAAGGTGCCATTTCGCATCACAATAATCTTAGTAGGAAAGCCCCATTTGTATTGCACATTTCCTTTGGTGGAATAGACGTCTTTTGGCCAGCGTCACAGAAGAAATATCTGGAAATATCTGCAGATTATCCAGATACTCGGCTGTGGATGAGGAAGACAAAGCAGACTAGAATGTGTTCTTTTATATGAAGAAAGTGGACCCTGAGCAGAGTGTCCCTCGGTGCTTGGATAGGGGTCTGTTTGGGCTTTGGGAGTCTTCAGTGGAAGCTTCTGAATAGAGGACCGTGGCATGATCATAAAGCTCAGAATTTGTAACAGAATCCGTCATGCCCATTATTCTGATATTATTTCTCCGAGACCTGTCTTCTAAATCAATGACTTTATCACGAATAGAGGCCAGGTCTTCCTGAAGGGTGCCATGTGCTGAAATCAGATCTTTGTGAGACGCAACAATCTCTTTCATCTTAGTCTGTACGAGTGCCAATCTCACTGATACCGGACCTCAAAGCTTGAATATTAGAGTTAAGTTCTGAGGTTATTTCAGTCCTTAAATGTAGATAACACAGAATGTATAGAGCATAGAGTAACAGGACCATCTAGTGTGTCTTAAGATGTTTTCAGCCATTACAGCTGGGCTGTGCGTCTGACAGACAGAGAGGGGGGGGGGGGGGGTTGCAAATCCCACCCCTACATTTCCCTTCAGCACACAAAAAAATGACCTGTAACCATACCTGAACCTATCTGGTAATAGAAATTCAGAGAATAAGTTTACACATGTTTTAAGCTGCTGCGTCACTTCACGGCTTCTTCGATGTCAGCAGTCCTAACACTACATAATGGCAGTGCCCACATAGGGCCATATAATTTGTTACAGTAGGCCTCATGATAAAGGCTATTACTAAAACACTAAAAAAAGGGGTGTGAACTGGCGCCGGCTGTAAGACCAATAAGGGACGATAGATTTATAAAAAGAATAATCACATGATTTTAATATACATTAAAAAGAAATATTAAAAAAATCATCACATATTCACACTTTCTTAATAAATCCTAAATCAGGAAAAGGTGGGTGATTTTGATTAGGGCCACTTGGATCGCAGTAAAGATAGCTGGTATAAACTTTTTCCAGTTAGGGCTCGCACCTCAATAACTTTTGGTTCACTTTGGATGTATGTATTTACCCAGTCCTTAAGGAAATGTCCCCATGGATCTCAGTATCGCTGATGAAGATCCAAATAGCAGCAGGGGTGATTCCAGGTTCCAATGGGTTAAAGAGTGTCCAAATAGAGGCAGAGAGTCCAATCAGTACTGGAAGAATCAAATGGATCCAGTGTTGGTGGTCCGTATCCTTAGCTCAACGCGTTTCGCTGGTCTAGCGTCTGCCAGCTTCCTCAGGAGCATGTATCACCCAGGTTGCCCTTTGGGGTTTATATACTATCTTCATTAATTGAAAATAGGGCCACCTGATTCATCTCATAATACAATCTATACAACGTCCCATTAAAATCATACAAATTTTATCCAGAAGGCAATCCTATTAAATAATATACATAGTGAAGAATTTATACCCAAAAACGAGTATTTTAAATACCTGTTTGATATACGTTTACTGTGCAATACATGCTGGCACTTCCTGGTCACGTGACCGCACCGAACCACATGATTCAGATGGTCTATCATTCTTTAGATAGTACTCTAAGTTCCTTGTTTGTTCCGACCACGTGATCTGCATCATCTCGTTCCTCCCAGCCGCATCACAGAACTCCCCGTCGGGTATCTGCACGTCAACAGGTCCAGAGCGGACCTATCGTGTCACGCTGGTTTGACATTAACAATGGCGCTGCGTTCCACAGGCTCTGTATTTGCGTTCCATGCCGGCTCGAAACCAGGAAGTACCATCACACTACACAGGAATCAACATCATAATGACATTGTCGTGTTTTGGTTACAAGATATACACATATATTAGAAACTATCTTGTAACCTGGAGATAATTATGTATCAGGTACTGGAAAGGGGCAGGGGTCACAGACAAACAGACAGAGAGGGGGGATTGCAAATCCCACCCCTACATTTTCCTTCAGCAAACTAAAAAATTACCTGTAACCATACCTGAACCTATCTGGTAATAGAAATTCAGAGAAACCTTTTTTGGAGGCATGTTAAGCCGGCTACAAAGAGACGGACCTCTCAGAGATAGGAAAATACAAACGATCTATAAATAAAAGGAGTACGCTGTTAGGAGGTTACATCAAGATGACTCCATTCAAAATGACATTTAGTCGGGATGACGGGGTAGCCGAGCCAAAATTTCAAGTAAACATGAGGTAATGCAACTCAAATAACACAGTAATGACCGAGAAATTCCACTAGAGGTCAGCGTGATCACAGACGTGAAGTACTCAGCACAGAGAGACACAAATGACGATATATATTCAGTCAGTAAATCCACAAAATAATATACTGCGAGGTTGTAATCAGAGTGTAATGAGCTGTACTCAGACGATACTTGATACTGGGCTCTGCATGTAGACTGAGAGGAAGTAGATTATAGTGGTACCATATAAATAAAAGGTAGTTTCACCTCCAGGCAAATGCCTCAATTTAGTGTAGTGACCCCGGTCCAGCCGTCAGGACACTTATTTAGCAGCTTATATCAATTTTACACCTTATTGAAGGCAGAAGGCAAAGCATGCGATGGCCGGGTACCAGGATCCAAAATGGCAGCCATCTTACTTCCCAATACCAACGCCGGGCTCCGGTGACTGTGGGCAGCCCATTCTGTCCCCATCAGTAGCGGAAACTGTGCACCCATGTGAGTGGGAGAGCAAGTGATCCCGACTGAGCGAAAAGCGCCTCCAAGTCAGGTGTCAGGAGCGTGCAGGAAAACTTGGGCACACTTAGCCCCAGAATACAGCCTGTGGCATCAGCGGCATCACTAGGCTGCGGCAGTGAACGGTGCCTGGAGGGAGCGGCTTTAGGGCAGTAGGAGTGGTGGACTTAATAGATTGGGTCTTGGTCGCAGCGGCGGCTGAGAGCTATCAGGTAGGGTAGATAAGAAGCCACTTAGTGAGGAGAGCTCCAGAAAGCACGTCTGGATGGACCACACCCCTCTTTTTTATTATTTTATATACTAACAGGGGTGACAGGTGTGGTACATCCCTGCAAAGGCAGATCCAATATCTTTCTCATCAGACTCTGCTGTCTTCCCTGCACTCTCACTCAGATGTTCACTGCTGCCAGTAGCACACGTATGAGAAGCAGAAGTATGGCGTCAGCTGTATAGATCCTGATATGTAATTCTCTGTATCATACTTACCGTACACACATCATCCTTATTACTATTGAGAGTATAGAGTTAAGACACTGATGATGGGGTGTAACAGTGTATTATAACCTATCAGATGATGATGATTACAGTGTATTATATGGTATATTGCATGTAAAATACCTTGTTCCACACACCTACTCTGCTGTAGCAATATACCTTATATAAGGGTGAGTAACACATGTACAGGCTTACCAGCATATGAGCACACACATAAAGGAATGTTACCTTACCAATGCTTCCAGGAGTAACGTTAGGATACATTTCTCTGATCTATCAGCTCATATGACTGATGTTATTGTTCATCTAGAGTCTTACGGTATGTTCCCCATCTATTGTTTTACATTGGTGCTGACATAGGACTTGGCAAGTGACTACATCTCCATTTATACTTCATGGTTAGTTACCAGTACATGAGAGAGATATATCTAAGTCTTATTATAATATTACATTTGTTATTGTGAGTGTTCTCAGGAGGGTGGACACAATGATAGTCTGAGACACAATATTATAAAGCCTTCATTAAAAGTTATGTTTTATTATACCCACACATTTACAATTAAGTGTCCCAGAGAGTCGTCTTATCCTATTGTTTACAAGATTAATATTGTTACAAAAAATGTCACATTTCCATAATGTATTTTATTTCCAGCAGATGGACACACAAGCAGGAATATCACAGAAGGACATCTAATGTTATCCCCGGATTGTGACATAAAAGATAATGACAGTAGACAGGATTCTCCAGGAGATAACCCCATTACCCCAATGATACATCCAGCTCTATCAGCTGATCCCTGTGATCCTGGAAAATGTTCTCCTGATCACTCTGATATTGGTGCATCTGTTACAGCTCTGACCGTAGATACAGTGTTTCCCTGTTCTATAGATGCCAAATGTTTTACACAGAACACAAAGCCTATTAACCCACAGACAGGTAAGGCAGGTGAGAGGCCATTTCCATGTTCTGAGTGTGGGAAATGTTTTACATACAAATCACATCTTGTTGTACATCAGAGGAGTCACACAGGTGAGAAGCCATTTTCTTGCTCTGAGTGTTCTAAATATTTTACACGGAAATCATATATTATTACACATCAGCGAAGTCACACAGGTGAGAAGCCGTTTCCATGTTCTGAGTGTGGGAAATGTTTTGCACACAAACTGTATCTTGTTAGACATCAGAAGAGACACACATGTGTGAAGCCATTTTCTTGCTCTGAGTGTGGGAAATGTTTTACACAGAAATCACAACTTGTTACACATCAGCAAATTCACACAGGTGAGAAGCCATTTTCTTGCTCTGAGTGTACGAAATGTTTTACACGGAAATCAGATCTTATTACACATCAGCGAAGTCACACTGGTGAGAAGCCATTTCCATGTTCTGAGTGTGGGAAATGTTTTGCACACAAATCAAATCTTACTAAACATGAAAGAAGTCACACAGATGAGAAGACATTTTCATGCTCCGAGTGTGGGAAATGTTTTACACGGAAATCAGATCTTGTTAAACATCAGAGAAGTCATACAGGTGAGAAACCGTATCCATGTTCTGAGTGTGGGAAATGTTTTGCACACAAATCAAATCTTACTAAACATGAAAGAAGTCACACAGGTGAGAAGCCATTTCCATGTTCTGAGTGTGGGAAATGTTTTGCACACAAACCAGATCTTGTTACACATCAGAGAAATCACACAGGTGAGAAGCTATTTTCTTGCTCTGAGTGTGGGAAATGTTTTACACAGAAATCACATCTTGTTACACATCAGAGAAGTCACACAGGTGAGAAGCTATTTTCTTGCTCTGAGTGTGGGAAATGTTTTACACAGAAATCACAACTTTTTACACATCAGCGAAGTCACACAGGTGTGAAGCCATTTTCTTGCTGTGAGTGTGGGAAATGTTTTACACGGAAATCATATCTTGTTAATCATCAGAGAATTCACACAGGTGAGAAGCCATTTTCTTGCTCTGAGTGCGGGAAATTTTTTACACAGAAATCACATCTTGTTAGACATCAGCAAAGTCACACAGGTGAGAAGCCATTTCCATGTTTTGAGTGTGGCAAATGTTTTGCACGGAAATCAGTTCTCTTTATACATCAGAGAAGTCACAAAGGTGAGAAGCCATTTCCATGTTTTGAGTGTGGCAAATGTTTTGCACGGAAATCAGTTCTTGTTATACATCAGAGAAGTCACAAAGGTGAGAAGCCATTTCCATGTTTTGAGTGTGGGAAATGTTTTGCACACAAATCAGATCTGGTTAGACATAACAAGTCACACAGGTGTGAATCCATTTTCTTGCTCTGAGTGCGGGAAATGTTTTACACAGAAATCACATCTTGTTAAGTCACACAGGCATTTCCATACTCTGAGAAATAAGCTTTTGTTGCACACAATAGACCACGCAGGTGAGAAACCATTTTAATCTTCTGGAGTATACTTATCATTGCCATGTAATGTTCCTCAAGATTCTGTCCTATCTCTTAGGCTTTTTGTAATATACATGCAACAGGTCCTTCTGATAGAAGCTCACCAACAAAGGGCAGGGCTACAGCTCAGCTTTGCAAACCAACCAGACTTAAGCTTGGAGGTTCAGAGTAACAAAATGCTGATCATGTGCGGAATCTTGGGGGTAAATTTACTAAGATGTGAGTTCTATTTAAGATGGGATGTTGCCAATAGCAAGACAGCCAGATACCAGCACTTATTTCCCTCAGAAGATCTACCTACAGTCATACATGTATTTGTATCATCACAAATAGACTACTGCAATGTCCTCTACCTTGGTCTCCCAGCAAAAGAATTGCCCCGGTTGTAGCTTGTACAGACTGCAGCAGCCAGGCTGTTACCTAACCAGCCCGTTCCTGCCACATAACACCCATTCTCTGCTCCCTTCACCAGCTGCTTGTAAGATGGTGACTACATAATCTGCTTACTGATTCTCCCAGCCCTACATGATCCGGGTCCAAGGTACCAGAAGCAGCGCTCTGTTTGGTTCCATCTGCAGATAAAGGACTGTAACCAGCAGTATCATAATTCCCCAAGCAGTGCTAAGATGTCGGGTGACACAGGGTAGGCGGTACCTTTGCAGTAGCGGGGGCTGCCAGAGCAGTGTGTACATAATGGAAAGCTGCTCAGGTGCTAAAAGGGAGGGGTAATTCTGTGTTGGAAAAACTGTGTTCTCTAATGCACACTGAGTGAAAAATATTACTACATAATAGTCAGATAATACGGAGATCTTAGTTGCGTATATCTGCAGATATAGGGTTAAGCCCCCAGGCCGATCGACAAGGCTTCTCCATCACTGGGGGTCCCTAATACTAGGTATGGGTCCGGGGTGCAGGACCCCACAATGTCGGCACAGGTCGGCCACCCCAGGTCAGCACACAGGTGAGAATTAATAAGAAGCACATAAGTGCTATGTAAGTGGTGTGATTAAAATAATATATACAAAGTGATAGGGAAAATAATAAGTGTTAATAAAGTGTTAGGGTGTGCCGACCTGAAGCAGCCCAGCCATACCGACACAGGGGCCACCACACCCCACACCCACCCCATAAATAATTACAAATATGTCTGGGTTAAATTCCCAGTGTAAGGCCACATGGTAATGGCTCCTACAGCATCTGAGAGCCAGCTTACCTGGGGATACCCCTGGCTTCCCCTATGGCACTATGGAGTCAGCAATCCCTCCTAATGCTGACCCATCTATGCCTCTCTAAATACAATACACAAAATGGAAAGCTGCTCAATCAGATTGTAATATCACTCAGGTGCTAAAAGGGAGGGGTAATTCTGTGTAGGAAAAAACTGTTCCCTAATGCACACCGAGTGAAAAATATTACTATATAATAGACAGATAATACGGAGATCTTAGTTGCGTAGGGTTGCAGATATACGCAACTAAGATCTCCGTATTATCTGAATATTATGTAGTAATATCTTTCACTCGGTGTGCATTAGGGAACAGTTTTTTCCTACACAGAATTACCCCTCCCTTTTAGCACCTGAGTGATATTACAATCTGATTGAGCAGCTTTCCATTTTGTGTAGTGCAGTGTGTACATAGGTAATATTGTCTCCAAGCAGCACTGAGGTGTCAGGGGAAACAGGGCGGATGGCTGCAGTGCTGTACCAGGGGCTACTGGAGGCAGTGTCTATGTGGGTAATCATGTCCCAAAAAAGTGCTACGGTGTCAGGGAAACAGCGGGTGGCAGTAGTGGAAGGAGACAGGGTGGTGGCAGTAGAGGGGTAGACAGGGAAAGTGACAGTAGTGGGGGGATACTGCGGCGGTGGCAGTAGTGTGGGAAGATGGGGCAGTGGCAGTAGTAGGGGGGGATACAGGGTGGATGGCAGTAGTGGGGGGAGGTAGTAGTAGAGGGAGGCAGTTGTGTGGGGAGACAGGGTGGGTGGCAGTAGTGGGGGGATACAGGGCGGATGGCCGCAGTGCAGTACCAGGGGCTGCTGGAGGCAGTAAAGAGGTGTATGGGTCCCGCACAGAACCAGTTGATAATTAGACTTAATGATTATTCCTTATTTCTAATTAATCCCTTGTATGTTTTACTGTTATTTGCTGTGTCAGCCTTTATGTGTGTTCTGTGTAATAATCCTGAAAGTAGTGCTGCCACCGATCTCATATCATTTGTAGTAACTTGGAAAAGATGAGATATGAGGTGCACTCTGGAAGCTTATAGGGGTTAATCAGAAATGACCGCAGATGTGACATCACGCAGCCTCCCGGAAAATGGTCCCGGCCCGTCCGCGTTCACCCCTCAGGGATTTGACCGCAATGTGCGCATGTATATATTGCCACCACCAGCAAACTGTTGAGAGACGCTATTGCGTCTGGGTCTGAATGACCCACATAGGCTGTTGTGCAGAGTAAAGTATTTTTGAAGTTTAAAATATAGAGAAAAATCTGTGTATTGAAGATATGAAATAAAGTTGTTTAAAAACAAAAGATGTCCGTTGAGTCTTTTTATGTGTCTGTGTATTATGTTATTTCCAGATAATTGTCACTATGGTGACAGAAACAATTTCCTATTACTGTGTCATTGTATTGTTACTTTTGTGTCCACATAATATCAGTGTTGCTGTGTATAAATACCCCGTCTGGTGTATAAAGGTGGGTACACACGCTGCCATTGTGACTGTGCGATTTCCCTTGAACTGGCCGGAGCCCAGAACCTCCAATAGTGACTGTATGTACTTGTGATTGTGGCTATGTCTGATTGTGTGCTTGTGTGAATAGTGGGGTGTATATAGATATCTTATTTTTTTTTAAATAAATTATGTCTGTTCAAAGGTTCAGTTTTTTTGTTTTTTTTTTACTTGTAGGTGAATTAGGGTTGTTGTATTGTCGAAGTCAAAAATATTACATACACACCACATGCATACACCAAACCGAGTGGCCTCTGCGTGCGCGTAGTCACCATGCGTACGCATCCACGCACGCTACGTACACTGGTTCACGTATTGACACGTGGTATGAGTATATACGGTAGCATACGCATTCGCACAGAAAAGCCACAAAGACATATTCAATATTCTATTTATATAGTGCATAATTTACACATAGGGGGAAATTTACTAAGATTCGTATTTTCCAGATTCAGGTCAAAGTTCAATCACGAATGACATCGAAAGTGTAAAACTGCAACTTTTTGAATTTATTACGACTAATTTACTAAGCTGTCGTATTCGGGTTTTTCTTTTCTTCCGATGTCTATGTCATTCGTGTTTTTTTATTGTTTTTTACGGCAGTGATTAGCAAAACACTGCCGACTTTTTTTACAATTAATCTCGGCCGGATCTGTGTGATCCGTGCTGGGGTTCATTTTTTTTTTTTATTATTAAACACTGTAAAATCTTTAAAAAAAATTGCGTGGGGTCCCCCCTCCTAAGCATAACCAGCCTCGGGCTCTTTGAGCCGATCCTGGTTGCAAAAATATGGGGGGAAAAATGACAGGGGTTCCCCCATATTTAAGCAACCAGCATCGGGCTCTGCGCCTGGTCCTGGTCCCAAAAATACGGGGGACAAAAAGAGTAGGGGTCCCCCGTATTTTTAAAACCAGCACCGGGCTCCACTAGCTGGACAGATAATGCCACAGCCGGGGGTCACTTTCTGCTCAGCGGTGACGTCACTTTAGGTCAACCGCAGGGCAGAAAGTTCCCATCATTGGTTACAATGTAGCGCATAGGCGCTACATTGTAACACTGCCGCGTGCTGCCTGTCAGTGAGGACAGGAGCACACTGCTGATCAGGAGAGTGCTACAACGTGGCGCTCCCTGATTGGCTGAAGAAACCCACTTAGACATAAGTCAAAGTGGGTTTCTGGCATTCGGAGAAAGGTGACCCATGTGCATACATGGGTCCCCTTTCTGTTCGTGGCTCGTGTATGCGTTTTTTTTTTTTTCAAGTACGTGGATTACACCTGGATTCCCCGAGGACCCAGGACCCCTGGATCTCGTGAGTATAATTTTTTCAACAGGTACCCCTTGGATTCTACTGGAGAAGAGGACCGACCTGCGTGGGAACATAAGGTAAGTATGTATGTATGTGTGTATGTATGTAATAAAATTGTACTTTCACGGTGTGTGTGTGTCTTGTGTTTTTTTGGGTATTTTTTTAGTAGTACTACAGGTACCAGCGGGCCCGTTTTTCCGCCGCATGCTGGTACTTGTGGTTCTCCAAGTACCAGCATGCGGGGGAGGCTTGCTGGGACTTGTAGTACTGCTACTAAAAACAATATATTTTCTTTTACAACAAAGGCTATCAGCCCCCCCATCCGCAGCCCATTGGATGGGGGGGACAGCCTCGGGCTTCACCCCCGGCCCTTGGGTGGCTGGGGGGGGGGACCCCTTGATTGAAGGGGTCCCCACTCCCCCAGGGTACCCCGGCCAGGGGTGACTAGTTGGATTTTTGATGCCACGGCCGCAGGGCACTATATAAAAGTGACCCCCGGCTGTGGCATTATCTGTCCAGCTAGTGGAGCCCGGTGCTGGTTTTAAAAATACGGGGGACCCCTACTCTTTTTGTCCCCCGTATTTTTGGGACCAGGACCAGGCGCAGAGCCCGATGCTGGTTGCTTAAATATGGGGGAACCCCTGTCATTTTTTCCCCCATATTTTTGCAACCAGGATCGGCTCAAAGAGCCCGAGGCTGGTTATGCTTAGGAGGGGGGACCCCACGCATTTTTTTTATTAAAAAATAAGCACTTTCCCACCCCTTCCCACTGATATACATGCACGGATCTCATGGATCCGTGCATGCCTATCTAATCACGGGGGAAAAAAAAAGGTCTGTTTTTTTTTAGCACTTTTTTACGAGTTGTAATTTTTCACGGCAGTGTTTGTTGTTTTTTTGGTTTGCACTTCTTAGTAAATGACCGAGATTCATACTTAAACAGCCGCGTTTTGACCGATGGTGTATTCATTCGTAATTTTTTACCTAGGACTTCAAAATATTACGAATGCCCTCATCACTGCCGTGATTATTGCTTAGTAAATTACCGAGATGACACTTTGAAGAAAAAACGTCATCTCGGTCAAAATCGGGAGCTTAGTAAATTTACCCCATAGTCTCCACACACATTTCCAGCAAGTTACATATACTCAAAGGATAGAATAACAGAGTAATTCAGGATGTGAGGGGATGGAGTAAGGTTAGTACTTAGTGTTTGGTATCCAGATGTGCAGTATCTTGAGACCTATATTCTGGTTGCTATTTGCAGTATATAGCATGTTTCTGCACATATATAAGGATAGAACAGGAGTTATTCAGGGTTACAGGATGTGAGGGGATGGAGTAAGGTTAGGACTTAGTGTTTGGTATCCAGAAGTGCAATATATTGAGACCTATATTCTGGTTGCTATGTGCAGTTTATAGCATGTTTCTGCACATATATAAGGATAGAACAGCAGAGTTATTCAGGGTTACAGGATGTGAGGGGATGGAATAAGGTTAGGACTTAGTGTTTGGTAACCAGAAGTGCAATATCTTGAGACCTATATTCTGGTTGCTATGTGCAGTGTATAGCATGTTTCTGCACATATATAAGGATAGAACAGCAGAGTTATTCAGGGTTACAGGATGTGAGGGGACGGAGTAAGGTTAGGACTTAGTGTTTGGTATACAGAAGTGCAATATCTTGAGACCTATATTCTGGTTGCTATTTGCAGTTTATAGCATGTTTCTGCACATATATAAGGATAGAACAACAGAG
Source organism: Pseudophryne corroboree (assembly GCF_028390025.1). NCBI lineage: Eukaryota > Metazoa > Chordata > Amphibia > Anura > Myobatrachidae > Pseudophryne > Pseudophryne corroboree. The sequence goes on along the minus strand of NW_026967523.1, from coordinate 170,834 downwards.
TTATTCAGGGTTACAGGATGTGAGGGGATGGAGTAAGGTTAGGACTTAGTGTTTGGTATACAGAAGTGCAATATCTTGAGACCTATATTCTGGTTGCTATTTGCAGTTTATAGCATGTTTCTGCACATATATAAGGATAGAACAGCAGAGTTATTCAGGGTTACAGGATGTGAGGGGATGGAGTAAGGTTAGGACTTAGTGTTTGGTATCTAGAAGTGCAATATCTTGAGACCTATATTCTGGTTGCTATGTGCAGTTTATAGCATGTTTCTGCACATATATAAGGATAGAACAGCAGAGTTATTCAGGGTTACAGGATGTGAGGGGATGGAGTAAGGTTAGGACTTAGTGTTTGGTAACCAGAAGTGCAATATCTTGAGACCTATATTCTGGTTGCTATGTGCAGTGTATAGCATGTTTCTGCACATATATAAGGATAGAACAGCAGAGTTATTCAGGGTTACAGGATGTGAGGGGACGGAGTAAGGTTAGGACTTAGTGTTTGGTATACAGAAGTGCAATATCTTGAGACCTATATTCTGGTTGCTATTTGCAGTTTATAGCATGTTTCTGCACATATATAAGGATAGAACAACAGAGTTATTCAGGGTTACAGGATGTGAGGGGATGGAGTAAGGTTAGGAATAAGTGTTTGGTAACCAGAAGTGCAATATCTTGAGACCTATATTCTGGTTGCTATTTGCAGTTTATAGCATGTTTCTGCACATATATAAGGATAGAACAGCAGAGTTATTCAGGGTTACAGGATGTGAGGGGATGGAGTAAGGTTAGGACTTAGTGTTTGGTAACCAGAAGTGCAATATCTTGAGACCTATATTCTGGTTGCTATTTGCAGTTTATAGCATGTTTCTGCACATATATAAGGATAGAACAGCAGAGTTATTCAGGGTTACAGGATGTGAGGGGATGGAGTAAGGTTAGGAATAAGTGTTTGGTATACAGAAGTGCAATATCTTGAGACCTATATTCTGGTTGCTATTTGCAGTTTATAGCATGTTTCTGCACATATATAAGGATAGAACAGCAGAGTTATTCAGGGTTACAGGATGTGAAGGGATGGAGTAAGGTTAGGACTTAGTGTTTGGTAACCAGAAGTGCAATATCTTGAGACCTATATTCTGGTTGCTATTTGCAGTTTATAGCATGTTTCTGCACATAGGCCCTCATTCCGAGTTGTTCGCTCGGAGTTTTTCATCGCATCGCAGTGAGAATTCTCTTAGTGCGCATGCGCAATGTTCGCACTGCGACTGCGCCAAGTAACTTTACTATGAAGAAAGTAATTTTCCTCACGGCTTTTTCATCGCTCCGTCGATCGCATTGTGATTGACAGGAAATGGGTGTTACTGGGCGGAAGCACAGCGTTTTATGGGCGTGTGGCTGAAAACGCTACCGTTTCCGGAAAAAACGCAGGAGTGGCCGGAGAAACGGTGGGAGTGCCTGGGCGAACGCTGGGTGTGTTTATGACGTCAGCCAGGAACGAAAAGCACTGAACTGATCGCACAGGCAGAGTAAGTCTGAAGCTACTCTAAAACTGCTAAGTCGTTTGTGATCGCAATATTGCGCATACATCGGTCGCAATTTTAAGAAGCTAAGATTCACTCCCAGTAGGCGGCGGCTTAGCGTGTGTAACTCTGCTACATTCGCCTTGCGAGCGATCAACTCGGAATGAGGGCCATATATAAGGATAGAACAGCAGAGTTATTCAGGGTTACAGGATGTGAGGGGATGGAGTAAGGTTAGGACTTAGTGTTTGGTATACAGAAGTGCAATATCTTGACACCTATATTCTGGTTGCTATGTGCAGTATATAGCATGTTTCTGCACATATATAAGGATAGAACAGCAGAGTTATTCAGGGTTACAGGATGTGAGGGGATGGAGTAAGGTTAGGACTTAGTGTTTGGTAACCAGAAGTGCAATATCTTGAGACCTATATTCTGGTTGCTATTTGCAGTTTATAGCATGTTTCTGCACATATATAAGGATAGAACAGCAGAGTTATTCAGGGTTACAGGATGTGAGGGGATGGAGTAAGGTTAGGACTTGGTGTTTGGTAACCAGAAGTGCAATATCTTGAGACCTATATTCTGGTTGCTATGTGCAGTTTATAGCATGTTTCTGCACATATATAAGGATAGAACAGCAGAGTTATTCAGGGTTACAGGATGTGAGGGGATGGAGTAAGGTTAGGACTTAGTGTTTGGTATCCAGAAGTGCAATATCTTGAGACCTATATTCTGGTTGCTATGTGCAGTTTATATCATGTTTCTGCACATATATAAAGATAGAACAGCAGATTTATTCAGGGTTACAGGATGTGAGGGGATGGAGTAAGGTTAGGACTTAGTGTTTGGTATCCAGAAGTGCAATATCTTGAGAACTATATTCTGGTTGCTATTTGCCGTTTATAGCATGTTTCTGTACATATATAAGGATAGAACAGCAGAGTTATTCAGGGTTACAGGATGTGAGGGGATGGAGTAAGGTTAGGACTTAGTACTTGGTATCCAGAAGTGCAATATCTTGAGACCTATATTCTGGTTGCTATGTGCAGTTTATAGCATGTTTCTGCACATATATAAGGATAGAACAGCAGAGTTATTCAGGGTTACAGGATGTGAGGGGATGGAGTAAGGTTAGGACTTAGTGTTTGGTAACCAGAAGTGCAATATCTTGAGACCTATATTCTGGTTGCTAATTGCAGTTTATAGCATGTTTCTGCACATATATAAGGATAGAGCAGCAGAGTTATTCAGGGTTACAGGATGTGAGGGGATGGAGTAAGGTTAGGACTTAGTGTTTGGTATCCAGAAGTGCAATATCTTGAGACCTATATTCTGGTTGCTATTTGCCGTTTATAGCATGTTTCTGTACATATATAAGGATAGAACAGCAGAGTTATTCAGGGTTACAGGATGTGAGGGGATGGAGTAAGGTTAGGACTTAGTGCTTGGTATCCAGAAGTGCAATATCTTGAGACCTATATTCTGGTTGCTATGTGCAGTTTATAGCATGTTTCTGCACATATATAAGGATAGAACAGCAGAGTTATTCAGGGTTACAGGATGTGAGGGGATGGAGTAAGGTTAGGACTTAGTGTTTGGTAACCAGAAGTGCAATATCTTGAGACCTATATTCTGGTTGCTATTTGCAGTTTATAGCATGTTTCTGCACATATATAAGGATAGAACAGCAGAGTTATTCAGGGTTACAGGATGTGAGGGGATGGAGTAAGGTTAGGGCTTAGTCCTTGGTAACCAGAAGTGCAATATCTTGAGACCTATATTCTGGTTGCTATGTGCAGTTTATAGCATGTTTCTGCACATATATAAGGATAGAACAGCAGAGTTATTCAGGGTTACAGGATGTGAGGGGATGGAGTAAGGTTAGGACTTAGTGTTTGGTAACCAGAAGTGCAATATCTTGAGACCTATATTCTGGTTGCTATTTGCAGTTTATAGCATGTTTCTGCACATATATAAGGATAGAACAGCAGAGTTATTCAGGGATACAGGATGTGAGGGGATGGAGTAAGGTTAGGACTTAGTGCTTGGTATCCAGAAGTGCAATATCTTGAGACCTATATTCTGGTTGCTATTTGCAGTTTATAGCATGTTTCTGCACATATATAAGGATAGAACAGCAGAGTTATTCAGGGTTACAGGATGTGAGGGGATGGAGTAAGGTTAGGACTTAGTGTTTGGTAACCAGAAGTGCAATATCTTGAGACCTATATTCTGGTTGCTATGTGCAGTTTATAGCATGTTTCTGCACATATATAAGGATAGAACAGCAGAGTTATTCAGGGTTACAGGATGTGAGGGGATGGAGTAAGGTTAGGACTTAGTGTTTGGTAACCAGAAGTGCAATATCTTGAGACCTATATTCTGGTTGCTATTTGCAGTTTATAGCATGTTTCTGCACATATATAAGGATAGAACAGCAGAGTTATTCAGGGTTACAGGATGTGAGGGGATGGAGTAAGGTTAGGACTTAGTGTTTGGTAACCAGAAGTGCAATATCTTGAGACCTATATTCTGGTTGCTATGTGCAGTTTATAGCATGTTTCTGCACATATATAAGGATAGAACAGCAGAGTTATTCAGGGTTACAGGATGTGAGGGGATGGAGTAAGGTTAGGACTTAGTGTTTGGTAACCAGAAGTGCAATATCTTGAGACCTATATTCTGGTTGCTATTTGCAGTTTATAGCATGTTTCTGCACATATATAAGGATAGAACAGCAGAGTTATTCAGGGTTACAGGATGTGAGGGGATGGAGTAAGGTTAGGAATAAGTGTTTGGTATACAGAAGTGCAATATCTTGAGACCTATATTCTGGTTGTTATTTGCAGTTTATAGCATGTTTCTGCACATATATAAGGATAGAACAGCAGAGTTATTCAGGGTTACAGGATGTGAAGGGATGGAGTAAGGTTAGGACTTAGTGTTTGGTAACCAGAAGTGCAATATCTTGAGACCTATATTCTGGTTGCTATTTGCAGTTTATAGCATGTTTCTGCACATAGGCCCTCATTCCGAGTTGTTCGCTCGGAGTTTTTCATCGCATCGCAGTGAGAATTCTCTTAGTGCGCATGCGCAATGTTCGCACTGCGACTGCGCCAAGTAACTTTACTATGAAGAAAGTAATTTTCCTCACGGCTTTTTCATCGCTCCGTCGATCGCATTGTGATTGACAGGAAATGGGTGTTACTGGGCGGAAGCACAGCGTTTTATGGGCGTGTGGCTGAAAACGCTACCGTTTCCGGAAAAAACGCAGGAGTGGCCGGAGAAACGGTGGGAGTGCCTGGGCGAACGCTGGGTGTGTTTATGACGTCAGCCAGGAACGAAAAGCACTGAACTGATCGCACAGGCAGAGTAAGTCTGAAGCTACTCTAAAACTGCTAAGTCGTTTGTGATCGCAATATTGCGCATACATCGGTCGCAATTTTAAGAAGCTAAGATTCACTCCCAGTAGGCGGCGGCTTAGCGTGTGTAACTCTGCTACATTCGCCTTGCGAGCGATCAACTCGGAATGAGGGCCATATATAAGGATAGAACAGCAGAGTTATTCAGGGTTACAGGATGTGAGGGGATGGAGTAAGGTTAGGACTTAGTGTTTGGTATACAGAAGTGCAATATCTTGACACCTATATTCTGGTTGCTATGTGCAGTATATAGCATGTTTCTGCACATATATAAGGATAGAACAGCAGAGTTATTCAGGGTTACAGGATGTGAGGGGATGGAGTAAGGTTAGGAATAAGTGTTTGGTAACCAGAAGTGCAATATCTTGAGACCTATATTCTGGTTGCTATGTGCAGTTTATAGCATGTTTCTGCACATATATAAGGATAGAACAGCAGAGTTATTCAGGGTTACAGGATGTGAGGGGATGGAGTAAGGTTAGGACTTAGTGTTTGGTATCCAGAAGTGCAATATCTTGAGACCTATATTCTGGTTGCTATGTGCAGTTTATATCATGTTTCTGCACATATATAAGGATAGAACAGCAGAGTTATTCAGGGTTACAGGATGTGAGGGGATGGAGTAAGGTTAGGACTTAGTGTTTGGTATCCAGAAGTGCAATATCTTGAGACCTATATTCTGGTTGCTATGTGCAGTTTATATCATGTTTCTGCACATATATAAGGATAGAACAGCAGAGTTATTCAGGGTTACAGGATGTGAGGGGATGGAGTAAGGTTAGGACTTAGTGTTTGGTAACCAGAAGTGCAATATCTTGAGAACTATATTCTGGTTGCTATTTGCCGTTTATAGCATGTTTCTGTACATATATAAGGATAGAACAGCAGAGTTATTCAGGGTTACAGGATGTGAGGGGATGGAGTAAGGTTAGGACTTAGTACTTGGTATCCAGAAGTGCAATATCTTGAGACCTATATTCTGGTTGCTATTTTCAGTTTATAGCATGTTTCTGCACATATATAAGGATAGAGCAGCAGAGTTATTCAGGGTTACAGGATGTGAGGGGATGGAGTAAGGTTAGGACTTAGTGTTTGGTATCCAGAAGTGCAATATCTTGAGACCTATATTCTGGTTGCTATTTTCCGTTTATAGCATGTTTCTGTACATATATAAGGATAGAACAGCAGAGTTATTCAGGGTTACAGGATGTGAGGGGATGGAGTAAGGTTAGGACTTAGTACTTGGTATCCAGAAGTGCAATATCTTGAGACCTATATTCTGGTTGCTATTTGCAGTTTATAGCATGTTTCTGCACATATATAAGGATAGAGCAGCAGAGTTATTCAGGGTTACAGGATGTGAGGGGATGGAGTAAGGTTAGGACTTAGTGTTTGGTATCCAGAAGTGCAATATCTTGAGACCTATATTCTGGTTGCTATTTGCAGTTTATAGCATGATTCTGCACATATATAAGGATAGAACAGCAGAGTTATTCAGGGTTACAGGATGTGAGGGGATGGAGTAAGGTTAGGACTTAGTGCTTGGTATACAGAAGTGCAATATCTTGAGACCTATATTCTGGTTGCTATGTGCAGTTTATAGCATGTTTCTGCACATATATAAGGATAGAACAGCAGAGTTATTCAGGGTTACAGGATGTGAGGGGATGGAGTAAGGTTAGGACTTAGTGTTTGGTAACCAGAAGTGCAATATCTTGAGACCTATATTCTGGTTGCTAATTGCAGTTTATAGCATGTTTCTGCACATATATAAGGATAGAGCAGCAGAGTTATTCAGGGTTACAGGATGTGAGGGGATGGAGTAAGGTTAGGACTTAGTGTTTGGTATCCAGAAGTGCAATATCTTGAGACCTATATTCTGGTTGCTATTTGCCGTTTATAGCATGTTTCTGTACATATATAAGGATAGAACAGCAGAGTTATTCAGGGTTACAGGATGTGAGGGGATGGAGTAAGGTTAGGACTTAGTGCTTGGTATCCAGAAGTGCAATATCTTGAGACCTATATTCTGGTTGCTATGTGCAGTTTATAGCATGTTTCTGCACATATATAAGGATAGAACAGCAGAGTTATTCAGGGTTACAGGATGTGAGGGGATGGAGTAAGGTTAGGACTTAGTGTTTGGTAACCAGAAGTGCAATATCTTGAGACCTATATTCTGGTTGCTATTTGCAGTTTATAGCATGTTTCTGCACATATATAAGGATAGAACAGCAGAGTTATTCAGGGTTACAGGATGTGAGGGGATGGAGTAAGGTTAGGGCTTAGTCCTTGGTAACCAGAAGTGCAATATCTTGAGACCTATATTCTGGTTGCTATGTGCAGTTTATAGCATGTTTCTGCACATATATAAGGATAGAACAGCAGAGTTATTCAGGGTTACAGGATGTGAGGGGATGGAGTAAGGTTAGGACTTAGTGTTTGGTAACCAGAAGTGCAATATCTTGAGACCTATATTCTGGTTGCTATTTGCAGTTTATAGCATGTTTCTGCACATATATAAGGATAGAACAGCAGAGTTATTCAGGGATACAGGATGTGAGGGGATGGAGTAAGGTTAGGACTTAGTGCTTGGTATCCAGAAGTGCAATATCTTGAGACCTATATTCTGGTTGCTATTTGCAGTTTATAGCATGTTTCTGCACATATATAAGGATAGAACAGCAGAGTTATTCAGGGTTACAGGATGTGAGGGGATGGAGTAAGGTTAGGACTTAGTGTTTGGTAACCAGAAGTGCAATATCTTGAGACCTATATTCTGGTTGCTATGTGCAGTTTATAGCATGTTTCTGCACATATATAAGGATAGAACAGCAGAGTTATTCAGGGTTACAGGATGTGAGGGGATGGAGTAAGGTTAGGACTTAGTGTTTGGTAACCAGAAGTGCAATATCTTGAGACCTATATTCTGGTTGCTATTTGCAGTTTATAGCATGTTTCTGCACATATATAAGGATAGAACAGCAGAGTTATTCAGGGTTACAGGATGTGAGGGGATGGAGTAAGGTTAGGACTTAGTGTTTGGTAACCAGAAGTGCAATATCTTGAGACCTATATTCTGGTTGCTATGTGCAGTTTATAGCATGTTTCTGCACATATATAAGGATAGAACAGCAGAGTTATTCAGGGTTACAGGATGTGAGGGGATGGAGTAAGGTTAGGACTTAGTGTTTGGTAACCAGAAGTGCAATATCTTGAGACCTATATTCTGGTTGCTATGTGCAGTTTATAGCATGTTTCTGCACATATATAAGGATAGAACAGCAGAGTTATTCAGGGTTACAGGATGTGAGGGGATGGAGTAAGGTTAGGACTTAGTACTTGGTATCCAGAAGTGCAATATCTTGAGACCTATATTCTGGTTGCTATGTGCAGTTTATAGCATGTTTCTGCACATATATAAGGATAGAACAGCAGAGTTATTCAGGGTTACAGGATGTGAGGGGATGGAGTAAGGTTAGGACTTAGTACTTGGTATCCAGAAGTGCAATATCTTGAGACCTATATTCTGTTTGCTATTTGCCGTTTATAGCATGTTTCTGCACATATATAAGGATAGAACAGCAGAGTTATTCAGGGTTACAGGATGTGAGGGGATGGAGTAAGGTTAGGAATAAGTGTTTGGTAACCAGAAGTGCAATATCTTGAGACCTATATTCTGGTTGCTATGTGCAGTTTATAGCATGTTTCTGCACATATATAAGGATAGAACAGCAGAGTTATTCAGGGTTACAGGATGTGAGGGGATGGAGTAAGGTTAGGACTTAGTGTTTGGTAACCAGAAGTGCAATATCTTGAGACCTATATTCTGGTTGCTATGTGCAGTTTATAGCATGTTTCTGCACATATATAAGGATAGAACAGCAGAGTTATTCAGGGTTACAGGATGTGAGGGGAGGGAGTAAGGTTAGGACTTAGTGTTTGGTAACCAGAAGTGCAATATCTTGAGACCTATATTCTGGTTGCTATGTGCAGTGTATAGCATGTTTCTGCACATATATAAGGATAGAACAGCAGAGTTATTCAGGGTTACAGGATGTGAGGGGATGGAGTAAGGTTAGGACTTAGTGTTTGGTAACCAGAAGTGCAATATCTTGAGACCTATATTCTGGTTGCTATGTGCAGTTTATATCATGTTTCTGCACATATATAAGGATAGAACAGCAGAGTTATTCAGGGTTACAGGATGTGAGGGGATGGAGTAAGGTTAGGACTTAGTGTTTGGTATCCAGAAGTGCAATATCTTGAGACCTATATTCTGGTTGCTATGTGCAGTTTATATCATGTTTCTGCACATATATAAGGATAGAACAGCAGAGTTATTCAGGGTTACAGGATGTGAGGGGATGGAGTAAGGTTAGGACTTAGTGTTTGGTATCCAGAAGTGCAATATCTTGAGACCTATATTCTGGTTGCTATTTTCCGTTTATAGCATGTTTCTGTACATATATAAGGATAGAACAGCAGAGTTATTCAGGGTTACAGGATGTGAGGGGATGGAGTAAGGTTAGGACTTAGTACTTGGTATCCAGAAGTGCAATATCTTGAGACCTATATTCTGGTTGCTATTTGCAGTTTATAGCATGTTTCTGCACATATATAAGGATAGAGCAGCAGAGTTATTCAGGGTTACAGGATGTGAGGGGATGGAGTAAGGTTAGGACTTAGTGTTTGGTATCCAGAAGTGCAATATCTTGAGACCTATATTCTGGTTGCTATTTGCAGTTTATAGCATGATTCTGCACATATATAAGGATAGAACAGCAGAGTTATTCAGGGTTACAGGATGTGAGGGGATGGAGTAAGGTTAGGACTTAGTGCTTGGTATACAGAAGTGCAATATCTTGAGACCTATATTCTGGTTGCTATGTGCAGTTTATAGCATGTTTCTGCACATATATAAGGATAGAACAGCAGAGTTATTCAGGGTTACAGGATGTGAGGGGATGGAGTAAGGTTAGGACTTAGTGTTTGGTAACCAGAAGTGCAATATCTTGAGACCTATATTCTGGTTGCTAATTGCAGTTTATAGCATGTTTCTGCACATATATAAGGATAGAGCAGCAGAGTTATTCAGGGTTACAGGATGTGAGGGGATGGAGTAAGGTTAGGACTTATTGTTTGGTATCCAGAAGTGCAATATCTTGAGACCTATATTCTGGTCGCTATTTGCCGTTTATAGCATGTTTCTGTACATATATAAGGATAGAACAGCAGAGTTATTCAGGGTTACAGGATGTGAGGGGATGGAGTAAGGTTAGGACTTAGTGCTTGGTATCCAGAAGTGCAATATCTTGAGACCTATATTCTGGTTGCTATGTGCAGTTTATAGCATGTTTCTGCACATATATAAGGATAGAACAGCAGAGTTATTCAGGGTTACAGGATGTGAGGGGATGTGGTAAGGTTAGGACTTAGTGTTTGGTAACCAGAAGTGCAATATCTTGAGACCTATATTCTGGTTGCTATTTGCAGTTTATAGCATGTTTCTGCACATATATAAGGATAGAACAGCAGAGTTATTCAGGGTTACAGGATGTGAGGGGATGGAGTAAGGTTAGGGCTTAGTCCTTGGTAACCAGAAGTGCAATATCTTGAGACCTATATTCTGGTTGCTATGTGCAGTTTATAGCATGTTTCTGCACATATATAAGGATAGAACAGCAGAGTTATTCAGGGATACAGGATGTGAGGGGATGGAGTAAGGTTAGGACTTAGTGTTTGGTAACCAGAAGTGCAATATCTTGAGACCTATATTCTGGTTGCTATTTGCAGTTTATAGCATGTTTCTGCACATATATAAGGATAGAACAGCAGAGTTATTCAGGGATACAGGATGTGAGGGGATGGAGTAAGGTTAGGACTTAGTGCTTGGTATCCAGAAGTGCAATATCTTGAGACCTATATTCTGGTTGCTATTTGCAGTTTATAGCATGTTTCTGCACATATATAAGGATAGAACAGCAGAGTTATTCAGGGTTACAGGATGTGAGGGGATGGAGTAAGGTTAGGACTTAGTGTTTGGTAACCAGAAGTGCAATATCTTGAGACCTATATTCTGGTTGCTATGTGCAGTTTATAGCATGTTTCTGCACATATATAAGGATAGAACAGCAGAGTTATTCAGGGTTACAGGATGTGAGGGGATGGAGTAAGGTTAGGACTTAGTGTTTGGTAACCAGAAGTGCAATATCTTGAGACCTATATTCTGGTTGCTATTTGCAGTTTATAGCATGTTTCTGCACATATATAAGGATAGAACAGCAGAGTTATTCAGGGTTACAGGATGTGAGGGGATGGAGTAAGGTTAGGACTTAGTGTTTGGTAACCAGAAGTGCAATATCTTGAGACCTATATTCTGGTTGCTATGTGCAGTTTATAGCATGTTTCTGCACATATATAAGGATAGAACAGCAGAGTTATTCAGGGTTACAGGATGTGAGGGGATGGAGTAAGGTTAGGACTTAGTGTTTGGTAACCAGAAGTGCAATATCTTGAGACCTATATTCTGGTTGCTATGTGCAGTTTATAGCATGTTTCTGCACATATATAAGGATAGAACAGCAGAGTTATTCAGGGTTACAGGATGTGAGGGGATGGAGTAAGGTTAGGACTTAGTACTTGGTATCCAGAAGTGCAATATCTTGAGACCTATATTCTGGTTGCTATGTGCAGTTTATAGCATGTTTCTGCACATATATAAGGATAGAACAGCAGAGTTATTCAGGGTTACAGGATGTGAGGGGATGGAGTAAGGTTAGGACTTAGTACTTGGTATCCAGAAGTGCAATATCTTGAGACCTATATTCTGTTTGCTATTTGCCGTTTATAGCATGTTTCTGCACATATATAAGGATAGAACAGCAGAGTTATTCAGGGTTACAGGATGTGAGGGGATGGAGTAAGGTTAGGAATAAGTGTTTGGTAACCAGAAGTGCAATATCTTGAGACCTATATTCTGGTTGCTATGTGCAGTTTATAGCATGTTTCTGCACATATATAAGGATAGAACAGCAGAGTTATTCAGGGTTACAGGATGTGAGGGGATGGAGTAAGGTTAGGACTTAGTGTTTGGTAACCAGAAGTGCAATATCTTGAGACCTATATTCTGGTTGCTATGTGCAGTTTATAGCATGTTTCTGCACATATATAAGGATAGAACAGCAGAGTTATTCAGGGTTACAGGATGTGAGGGGATGGAGTAAGGTTAGGACTTAGTGTTTGGTAACCAGAAGTGCAATATCTTGAGACCTATATTCTGGTTGCTATGTGCAGTGTATAGCATGTTTCTGCACATATATAAGGATAGAACAACAGAGTTATTCAGGGTTACAGGATGTGAGGGGATGGAGTAAGGTTAGGACTTAGTGTTTGGTAACCAGAAGTGCAATATCTTGAGACCTATATTCTGGTTGCTATTTGCAGTTTATAGCATGTTTCTGCACATATATAAGGATAGAACAGCAGAGTTATTCAGGGTTACAGGATGTGAGGGGATGGAGTAAGGTTAGGACTTAGTGTTTGGTAACCAGAAGTGCAATATCTTGAGACCTATATTCTGGTTGCTATGTGCAGTTTATAGCATGTTTCTGCACATATATAAGGATATAACAGCAGAGTTATTCAGGGTTACAGGATGTGAGGGGATGGAGTAAGGTTAGGACTTAGTGTTTGGTAACCAGAAGTGCAATATCTTGAGACCTATATTCTGGTTGCTATGTGCAGTTTCTAGCATGTTTCTGCACATATATAAGGATAGAACAGCAGAGTTATTCAGGGTTACAGGATGTGAGGGGATGGAGTAAGGTTAGGACTTAGTACTTGGTATCCAGAAGTGCAATATCTTGAGACCTATATTCTGGTTGCTATGTGCAGTTTATAGCATGTTTCTGCACATATATAAGGATAGAACAGCAGAGTTATTCAGGGTTACAGGATGTGAGGGGATGGAGTAAGGTTAGGACTTAGTACTTGGTATCCAGAAGTGCAATATCTTGAGACCTATATTCTGTTTGCTATTTGCCGTTTATAGCATGTTTCTGCACATATATAAGGATAGAACAGCAGAGTTATTCAGGGTTACAGGATGTGAGGGGATGGAGTAAGGTTAGGAATAAGTGTTTGGTAACCAGAAGTGCAATATCTTGAGACCTATATTCTGGTTGCTATTTGCAGTTTATAGCATGTTTCTGCACATATATAAGGATAGAACAGCAGAGTTATTCAGGGTTACAGGATGTGAGGGGATGGAGTAAGGTTAGGACTTAGTGTTTGGTAACCAGAAGTGCAATATCTTGAGACCTATATTCTGGTTGCTATGTGCAGTTTATAGCATGTTTCTGCACATATATAAGGATAGAACAGCAGAGTTATTCAGGGTTACAGGATGTGAGGGGATGGAGTAAGGTTAGGACTTAGTGTTTGGTATCCAGAAGTGCAATATCTTGAGACCTATATTCTGGTTGCTATGTGCAGTTTATATCATGTTTCTGCACATATATAAGGATAGAACAGCAGAGTTATTCAGGGTTACAGGATGTGAGGGGATGGAGTAAGGTTAGGACTTAGTGTTTGGTATCCAGAAGTGCAATATCTTGAGAACTATATTCTGGTTGCTATTTGCCGTTTATAGCATGTTTCTGTACATATATAAGGATAGAACAGCAGAGTTATTCAGGGTTACAGGATGTGAGGGGATGGAGTAAGGTTAGGACTTAGTACTTGGTATCCAGAAGTGCAATATCTTGAGACCTATATTCTGGTTGCTATTTGCAGTTTATAGCATGTTTCTGCACATATATAAGGATAGAGCAGCAGAGTTATTCAGGGTTACAGGATGTGAGGGGATGGAGTAAGGTTAGGACTTAGTGTTTGGTATCCAGAAGTGCAATATCTTGAGACCTATATTCTGGTTGCTATTTTCCGTTTATAGCATGTTTCTGTACATATATAAGGATAGAACAGCAGAGTTATTCAGGGTTACAGGATGTGAGGGGATGGAGTAAGGTTAGGACTTAGTACTTGGTATCCAGAAGTGCAATATCTTGAGACCTATATTCTGGTTGCTATTTGCCGTTTATAGCATGTTTCTGCACATATATAAGGATAGAACAGCAGAGTTATTCAGGGTTACAGGATGTGAGGGGATGGAGTAAGGTTAGGACTTAGTGTTTGGTATCCAGAAGTGTAATATCTTGAGACCTATATTCTGGTTGCTATGTGCAGTTTATAGCATGTTTCTGCAAATATATAAGGATAGAACAGCAGAGTTATTCAGGGTTACAGGATGTGAGGGGATGGAGCAAGGTTAGGACTTAGTGTTTGGTATCCAGAAGTACAATATCTTGAGACCTATATTCTGGTTGCTATTTGCAGTTTATAGCATGTTTCTGCACATATATAAGGATAGAACAGCAGAGTTATTCAGGGTTACAGGATGTGAGGGGATGGAGTAAGGTTAGGACTTAGTGTTTGGTATCCAGAAGTGCAATATCTTGAGACCTATATTCTGGTTGCTATGTGCAGTTTATATCATGTTTCTGCACATATATAAGGATAGAACAGCAGAGTTATTCAGGGTTACAGGATGTGAGGGGATGGAGTAAGGTTAGGACTTAGTGTTTGGTATCCAGAAGTGCAATATCTTGAGAACTATATTCTGGTTGCTATTTGCCGTTTATAGCATGTTTCTGTACATATATAAGGATAGAACAGCAGAGTTATTCAGGGTTACAGGATGTGAGGGGATGGAGTAAGGTTAGGACTTAGTACTTGGTATCCAGAAGTGCAATATCTTGAGACCTATATTCTGGTTGCTATTTGCAGTTTATAGCATGTTTCTGCACATATATAAGGATAGAGCAGCAGAGTTATTCAGGGTTACAGGATGTGAGGGAATGGAGTAAGGTTAGGACTTAGTGTTTGGTATCCAGAAGTGCAATATCTTGAGACCTATATTCTGGTTGCTATTTTCCGTTTATAGCATGTTTCTGTACATATATAAGGATAGAACAGCAGAGTTATTCAGGGTTACAGGATGTGAGGGGATGGAGTAAGGTTAGGACTTAGTACTTGGTATCCAGAAGTGCAATATCTTGAGACCTATATTCTGGTTGCTATTTGCCGTTTATAGCATGTTTCTGCACATATATAAGGATAGAACAGCAGAGTTATTCAGGGTTACAGGATGTGAGGGGATGGAGTAAGGTTAGGACTTAGTGTTTGGTATCCAGAAGTGTAATATCTTGAGACCTATATTCTGGTTGCTATGTGCAGTTTATAGCATGTTTCTGCAAATATATAAGGATAGAACAGCAGAGTTATTCAGGGTTACAGGATGTGAGGGGATGGAGCAAGGTTAGGACTTAGTGTTTGGTATCCAGAAGTACAATATCTTGAGACCTATATTCTGGTTGCTATTTGCAGTTTATAGCATGTTTCTGCACATATATAAGGATAGAACAGCAGAGTTATTCAGGGTTACAGGATGTGAGGGGATGGAGTAAGGTTAGGACTTAGTGCTTGGTATCCAGAAGTGCAATATCTTGAGACCTATATTCTGGTTGCTATTTGCAGTATATAACATGTTTCTGCACATATATAAGGATAGAACAGCAGAGTTATTCAGGGTTACAGGATGTGAGGGGATGGAGTAAGGTTAGGACTTAGTGTTTGGTAACCAGAAGTGCAATATCTTGAGACCTATATTCTGGTTGCTATGTGCAGTTTATAGCATGTTTCTGCACATATATAAGGATAGAACAGCAGAGTTATTCAGGGTTACAGGATGTGAGGGGATGGAGTAAGGTTAGGACTTAGTACTTGGTATCCAGAAGTGCAATATCTTGAGACCTATATTCTGGTTGCTATTTGCCGTTTATAGCATGTTTCTGCACATATATAAGGATAGAACAGCAGAGTTATTCAGGGTTACAGGATGTGAGGGGATGGAGTAAGGTTAGGAATAAGTGTTTGGTAACCAGAAGTGGAATATCTTGAGACCTATATTCTGGTTGCTATGTGCAGTTTATGGCATGTTTCTGCACATATATAAGGATAGAACAGCAGAGTTATTCAGGGTTACAGGATGTGAGGGGATGGAGTAAGGTTAGGACTTAGTGTTTGGTAACCAGAAGTGCAATATCTTGAGACCTATATTCTGGTTGCTATGTGCAGTTTATAGCATGTTTCTGCACATATATAAGGATAGAACAGCAGAGTTATTCAGGGTTACAGGATGTGAGGGGATGGAGTAAGGTTAGGACTTAGTGTTTGGTAACCAGAAGTGCAATATCTTGAGACCTATATTCTGGTTGCTATGTGCAGTTTATAGCATGTTTCTGCACATATATAAGGATAGAACAGCAGAGTTATTCAGGGTTACAGGATGTGAGGGGATTGAGTAAGGTTAGGACTTAGTGTTTGGTATCCAGAAGTTCAATATCTTGAGACCTATATTCTGGTTGCTATGTGCAGTTTATATCATGTTTCTGCACATATATAAGGATAGAACAGCAGAGTTATTCAGGGTTACAGGATGTGAGGGGATGGAGTAAGGTTAGGACTTAGTGTTTGGTATCCAGAAGTGCAATATCTTGAGAACTATATTCTGGTTGCTATTTGCCGTTTATAGCATGTTTCTGTACATATATAAGGATAGAACAGCAGAGTTATTCAGGGTTACAGGATGTGAGGGGATGGAGTAAGGTTAGGACTTAGTACTTGGTATCCAGAAGTGCAATATCTTGAGACCTATATTCTGGTTGCTATTTGCAGTTTATAGCATGTTTCTGCACATATATAAGGATAGAACAGCAGAGTTATTCAGGGTTACAGGATGTGAGGGGATGGAGTAAGGTTAGGACTTAGTGTTTGGTATCCAGAAGTGCAATATCTTGAGACCTATATTCTGGTTGCTATTTTCCGTTTATAGCATGTTTCTGTACATATATAAGGATAGAACAGCAGAGTTATTCAGGGTTACAGGATGTGAGGGGATGGAGTAAGGTTAGGACATAGTACTTGGTATCCAGAAGTGCAATATCTTGAGACCTATATTCTGGTTGCTATGTGCAGTTTATAGCATGTTTCTGCACATATATAAGGATAGAGCAGCAGAGTTATTCAGGGTTACAGGATGTGAGGGGATGGAGTAAGGTTAGGACTTAGTGTTTGGTATCCAGAAGTGCAATATCTTGAGACCTATATTCTGGTTGCTATTTGCCGTTTATAGCATGTTTCTGTACATATATAAGGATAGAACAGCAGAGTTATTCAGGGTTACAGGATGTGAGGGGATGGAGTAAGGTTAGGATTTAGTGTTTGGTAACCAGAAGTGCAATATCTTGAGACCTATATTCTGGTTGCTATGTGCAGTATATAGCATGTTTCTGCACATATATAAGGATAGAACAGCAGAGTTATTCAGGGTTACAGGATGTGAGGGGATGGAGTAAGGTTAGGACTTAGTGCTTGGTATCCAGAAGTGCAATATCTTGAGACCTATATTCTGGTTGCTATGTGCAGTTTATAGCATGTTTCTGCACATATATAAGGATAGAACAGCAGAGTTATTCAGGGTTACAGGATGTGAGGGGATGGAGTAAGGTTAGGACTTAGTGCTTGGTATACAGAAGTGCAATATCTTGAGACCTATATTCTGGTTGCTATTTGCAGTTTATAGCATGTTTCTGCACATATATAAGGATAGAGCAGCAGAGTTATTCTGGGTTACAGGATGTGAGGGGATGGAGTAAGGTTAGGACTTAGTGTTTGGTAACCAGAAGTGCAATATCTTGAGACCTATATTCTGGTTGCTATGTGCAGTTTATAGCATGTTTCTGCACATATATAAGGATAGAGCAGCAGAGTTATTCAGGGTTACAGGATGTGAGGGGATGGAGTAAGGTTAGGACTTAGTGCTTGGTATCCAGAAGTGCAATATCTTGAGACCTATATTCTGGTTGCTATGTGCAGTTTATATCATGTTTCTGCACATATATAAGGATAGAACAGCAGAGTTATTCAGGGTTACAGGATGTGAGGGGATGGAGTAAGGTTAGGACTTAGTGTTTGGTAACCAGAAGTGCAATATCTTGAGACCTATATTCTGGTTGCTATGTGCAGTTTATATCATGTTTCTGCACATATATAAGGATAGAACAGCAGAGTTATTCAGGGTTACAGGATGTGAGGGGATGGAGTAAGGTTAGGACTTAGTGTTTGGTATCCAGAAGTGCAATATCTTGAGACCTATATTCTGGTTGCTATTTGAAGTGTATAGCATGTTTCTGCACATATATAAGGATAGAACAGCAGAGTTATTCAGGGTTACAGGATGTGAGGGGATGGAGTAAGGTTAGGACTTAGTGCTTGGTATACAGAAGTGCAATATCTTGAGACCTATATTCTGGTTGCTATTTGCAGTTTATAGCATGTTTCTGCACATATATAAGGATAGAACAGCAGAGTTATTCAGGGTTACAGGATGTGAGGGGATGGAGTAAGGTTAGGACTTAGTGTTTGGTATACAGAAGTGCAATATCTTGAGACCTATATTCTGGTTGCTATGTGCAGTATATAGCATATTTCTGCACATATATAAGGATAGAACAGCAGAGTTATTCAGGGTTACAGGATGTGAGGGGATGGAGTAAGGTTAGGGCTTAGTCCTTGGTAACCAGAAGTGCAATATCATGAGACCTATATTCTGGTTGCTATGTGCAGTGTATAGCATGTTTCTGCACATATATAAGGATAGAACAGCAGAGTTATTCAGGGTTACAGGATGTGAGGGGATGGAGTAAAGTTAGGACTTAGTGTTTGGTAACCAGAAGTGCAGTATCTTGAGACCTATATTCTGGTTGCTATGTGCAGTTTATAGCATGTTTCTGCACATATATAAGGATAGAACAGCAGAGTTATTCAGGGTTACAGGATGTGAGGGGATTGAGTAAGGTTAGGACTTAGTGTTTGGTATCCAGAAGTTCAATATCTTGAGACCTATATTCTGGTTGCTATGTGCAGTTTATATCATGTTTCTGCACATATATAAGGATAGAACAGCAGAGTTATTCAGGGTTACAGGATGTGAGGGGATGGAGTAAGGTTAGGACTTAGTGTTTGGTATCCAGAAGTGCAATATCTTGAGAACTATATTCTGGTTGCTATTTGCCGTTTATAGCATGTTTCTGTACATATATAAGGATAGAACAGCAGAGTTATTCAGGGTTACAGGATGTGAGGGGATGGAGTAAGGTTAGGACTTAGTACTTGGTATCCAGAAGTGCAATATCTTGAGACCTATATTCTGGTTGCTATTTGCAGTTTATAGCATGTTTCTGCACATATATAAGGATAGAACAGCAGAGTTATTCAGGGTTACAGGATGTGAGGGGATGGAGTAAGGTTAGGACTTAGTGTTTGGTATCCAGAAGTGCAATATCTTGAGACCTATATTCTGGTTGCTATTTTCCGTTTATAGCATGTTTCTGTACATATATAAGGATAGAACAGCAGAGTTATTCAGGGTTACAGGATGTGAGGGGATGGAGTAAGGTTAGGACATAGTACTTGGTATCCAGAAGTGCAATATCTTGAGACCTATATTCTGGTTGCTATGTGCAGTTTATAGCATGTTTCTGCACATATATAAGGATAGAGCAGCAGAGTTATTCAGGGTTACAGGATGTGAGGGGATGGAGTAAGGTTAGGACTTAGTGTTTGGTATCCAGAAGTGCAATATCTTGAGACCTATATTCTGGTTGCTATTTGCCGTTTATAGCATGTTTCTGTACATATATAAGGATAGAACAGCAGAGTTATTCAGGGTTACAGGATGTGAGGGGATGGAGTAAGGTTAGGATTTAGTGTTTGGTAACCAGAAGTGCAATATCTTGAGACCTATATTCTGGTTGCTATGTGCAGTATATAGCATGTTTCTGCACATATATAAGGATAGAACAGCAGAGTTATTCAGGGTTACAGGATGTGAGGGGATGGAGTAAGGTTAGGACTTAGTGCTTGGTATCCAGAAGTGCAATATCTTGAGACCTATATTCTGGTTGCTATGTGCAGTTTATAGCATGTTTCTGCACATATATAAGGATAGAACAGCAGAGTTATTCAGGGTTACAGGATGTGAGGGGATGGAGTAAGGTTAGGACTTAGTGCTTGGTATACAGAAGTGCAATATCTTGAGACCTATATTCTGGTTGCTATTTGCAGTTTATAGCATGTTTCTGCACATATATAAGGATAGAGCAGCAGAGTTATTCTGGGTTACAGGATGTGAGGGGATGGAGTAAGGTTAGGACTTAGTGTTTGGTAACCAGAAGTGCAATATCTTGAGACCTATATTCTGGTTGCTATGTGCAGTTTATAGCATGTTTCTGCACATATATAAGGATAGAGCAGCAGAGTTATTCAGGGTTACAGGATGTGAGGGGATGGAGTAAGGTTAGGACTTAGTGCTTGGTATCCAGAAGTGCAATATCTTGAGACCTATATTCTGGTTGCTATGTGCAGTTTATATCATGTTTCTGCACATATATAAGGATAGAACAGCAGAGTTATTCAGGGTTACAGGATGTGAGGGGATGGAGTAAGGTTAGGACTTAGTGTTTGGTAACCAGAAGTGCAATATCTTGAGACCTATATTCTGGTTGCTATGTGCAGTTTATATCATGTTTCTGCACATATATAAGGATAGAACAGCAGAGTTATTCAGGGTTACAGGATGTGAGGGGATGGAGTAAGGTTAGGACTTAGTGTTTGGTATCCAGAAGTGCAATATCTTGAGACCTATATTCTGGTTGCTATTTGAAGTGTATAGCATGTTTCTGCACATATATAAGGATAGAACAGCAGAGTTATTCAGGGTTACAGGATGTGAGGGGATGGAGTAAGGTTAGGACTTAGTGCTTGGTATACAGAAGTGCAATATCTTGAGACCTATATTCTGGTTGCTATTTGCAGTTTATAGCATGTTTCTGCACATATATAAGGATAGAACAGCAGAGTTATTCAGGGTTACAGGATGTGAGGGGATGGAGTAAGGTTAGGACTTAGTGTTTGGTATACAGAAGTGCAATATCTTGAGACCTATATTCTGGTTGCTATGTGCAGTATATAGCATATTTCTGCACATATATAAGGATAGAACAGCAGAGTTATTCAGGGTTACAGGATGTGAGGGGATGGAGTAAGGTTAGGGCTTAGTCCTTGGTAACCAGAAGTGCAATATCATGAGACCTATATTCTGGTTGCTATGTGCAGTGTATAGCATGTTTCTGCACATATATAAGGATAGAACAGCAGAGTTATTCAGGGTTACAGGATGTGAGGGGATGGAGTAAAGTTAGGACTTAGTGTTTGGTAACCAGAAGTGCAGTATCTTGAGACCTATATTCTGGTTGCTATGTGCAGTTTATAGCATGTTTCTGCACATATATAAGGATAGAACAGCAGAGTTATTCAGGGTTACAGGATGTGAGGGGTGGAGTAAGGTTAGGACTTAGTGCTTGGTAACCAGAAGTGCAATATCTTAAGACCTATATTCTGGTTGCTATTTGCAGTATATAGCATGTTTCTGCACATATATAAGGATAGAACAGCAGAGTTATTCAGGGTTACAGGATGTGAGGGGATGGAGTAAGGTTAGGACTTAGTGCTTGGTATCCAGAAGTGCAATATCTTGAGACCTATATTCTGGTTGCTATGTGCAGTTTATAGCATGTTTCTGCACATATATAAGGATAGAACAGCAGAGTTATTCAGGGTTACAGGATGTGAGGGGATGGAGTAAGGTTAGGACTTAGTGCTTGGTATCCAGAAGTGCAATATCTTGAGACCTATATTCTGGTTGCTATGTGCAGTTTATAGCATGTTTCTGCACATATATAAGGATAGAACAGCAGAGTTATTCAGGGTTACAGGATGTGAGGGGATGGAGTAAGGTTAGGACTTAGTGTTTGGTATACAGAAGTGCAATATCTTGAGACCTATATTCTGGTTGTTATTTGCAGTATATAGCATGTTTCTGCACATATATAAGGATAGAACAGCAGAGTTATTCAGGGTTACAGGATGTGAGGGGATGGAGTAAGGTTAGGACTTAGTGTTTGGTAACCAGAAGTGCAATATCTTGAGACCTATATTCTGGTTGCTATTTGCAGTTTATAGCATGTTTCTGCACATATATAAGGATAGAACAGCAGAGTTATTCAGGGTTACAGGATGTGAGGGGATGGAGTAAGGTTAGGACTTAGTGTTTGGTAACCAGAAGTGCAATATCTTGAGACCTATATTCTGGTTGCTATGTGCAGTTTATAGCATGTTTCTGCACATATATAAGGATAGAACAGCAGAGTTATTCAGGGTTACAGGATGTGAGGGGATGGAGTAAGGTTAGGACTTAGTGTTTGGTAACCAGAAGTGCAATATCTTGAGACCTATATTCTGGTTGCTATGTGCAGTATATAGCATGTTTCTGCACATATATAAGGATAGAACAGCAGAGTTATTCAGGGATACAGGATGTGAGGGGATGGAGTAAGGTTAGGACTTAGTGTTTGGTATCCAGAAGTGCAATATCTTGAGACCTATATTCTGGTTGCTATGTGCAGTTTATAGCATGTTTCTGCACATATATAAGGATAGAACAGCAGAGTTATTCAGGGTTACAGGATGTGAGGGGATGGAGTAAGGTTAGGACTTAGTGTTTGGTAACCAGAAGTGCAATATCTTGAGACCTATATTCTGGTTGCTATGTGCAGTTTATAGCATGTTTCTGCACATATATAAGGATAGAACAGCAGAGTTATTCAGGGTTACAGGATGTGAGGGGATGGAGTAAGGTTAGGATTTAGTGTTTGGTAACCAGAAGTGCAATATCTTGAGACCTATATTCTGGTTGCTATTTGCAGTTTATAGCATGTTTCTGCACATATATAAGGATAGAACAGCAGAGTTATTCAGGGTTACAGGATGTGAGGGGATGGAGTAAGGTTAGGACTTAGTGTTTGGTAACCAGAAGTGCAATATCTTGAGACCTATATTCTGGTTGCTATGTGCAGTTTATAGCATGTTTCTGCACATATATAAGGATAGAACAGCAGAGTTATTCAGGGTTACAGGATGTGAGGGGATGGAGTAAGGTTAGGACTTAGTACTTGGTATCCAGATGTGCAATATCTTGAGACCTATATTCTGGTTGCTATTTGCCGTTTATAGCATGTTTCTGCACATATATAAGGATAGAACAGCAGAGTTATTCAGGGTTACAGGATGTGAGGGGATGGAGTAAGGTTAGGAATAAGTGTTTGGTAACCAGAAGTGCAATATCTTGAGACCTATATTCTGGTTGCTATGTGCAGTTTATAGCATGTTTCTGCACATATATAAGGATAGAACAGCAGAGTTATTCAGGGTTACAGGATGTGAGGGGATGGAGTAAGGTTAGGACTTAGTGTTTGGTAACCAGAAGTGCAATATCTTGAGACCTATATTCTGGTTGCTATGTGCAGTTTATAGCATGTTTCTGCACATATATAAGGATAGAACAGCAGAGTTATTCAGGGTTACAGGATGTGAGGGGATGGAGTAAGGTTAGGACTTAGTGTTTGGTATCCAGAAGTGCAATATCTTGAGAACTATATTCTGGTTGCTATTTGCCGTTTATAGCATGTTTCTGTACATATATAAGGATAGAACAGCAGAGTTATTCAGGGTTACAGGATGTGAGGGGATGGAGTAAGGTTAGGACTTAGTGTTTGGTAACCAGAAGAGCAATATCTTGAGACCTATATTCTGGTTGCTATGTGCAGTTTATAGCATGTTTCTGCACATATATAAGGATAGAACAGCAGAGTTATTCAGGGTTACAGGATGTGAGGGGATGGACCAAGGTTAGGACTTAGTGTTTGGTAACCAGAAGTGCAATATCTTGAGACCTATATTCTGGTTGCTATGTGCAGTTTATAGCATGTTTCTGCACATATATAAGGATAGAACAGCAGAGTTATTCAGGGTTACAGGATGTGAGGGGATGGAGTAAGGTTAGGACTTAGTGTTTGTTAACCAGAAGTGCAATATCTTGAGACCTATATTCTGGTTGCTATGTGCAGTTTATAGCATGTTTCTGTACATATATAAGGATAGAACAGCAGAGTTATTCAGTGTTACAGGATGTGAGGGGATGGAGTAAGGTTAGGACTTAGTGTTTGGTAACCAGAAGCGCAATATCTTGAGACCTATATTCTGGTTGCTATGTGCAGTTTATAGCATGTTTCTGCACATATATAAGGATAGAACAGCAGAGTTATTCAGGGTTACAGGATGTGAGGGGATGGAGTAAGGTTAGGACTTAGTGTTTGGTATCCAGAAGTGCAATATCTTGAGACCTATATTCTGGTTGCTATGTGCAGTTTATATCATGTTTCTGCACATATATAAGGATAGAACAGCAGAGTTATTCAGGGTTACAGGATGTGAGGGGATGGAGTAAGGTTAGGACTTAGTGTTTGGTATCCAGAAGTGCAATATCTTGAGAACTATATTCTGGTTGCTATTTGCCGTTTATAGCATGTTTCTGTACATATATAAGGATAGAACAGCAGAGTTATTCAGGGTTACAGGATGTGAGGGGATGGAGTAAGGTTAGGATTTAGTACTTGGTATCCAGAAGTGCAATATCTTGAGACCTATATTCTGGTTGCTATGTGCAGTTTATAGCATGTTTCTGCACATATATAAGGATAGAACAGCAGAGTTATTCAGGGTTACAGGATGTGAGGGGATGGAGTAAGGTTAGGACTTAGTGTTTGGTATCCAGAAGTGCAATATCTTGAGAACTATATTCTGGTTGCTATTTGCCGTTTATAGCATGTTTCTGTACATATATAAGGATAGAACAGCAGAGTTATTCAGGGTTACAGGATGTGAGGGGATGGACCAAGGTTAGGACTTAGTGTTTGGTAACCAGAAGTGCAATATCTTGAGACCTATATTCTGGTTGCTATGTGCAGTTTATAGCATGTATCTGCACATATATAAGGATAGAACAGCAGAGTTATTCAGGGTTACAGGATGTGAGGGATGGAGTAAGGTTAGGACTTAGTGTTTGGTATACAGAAGTGCAATATCTTGAGACCTATATTCTGGTTGCTATTTGCCGTTTATAGCATGTTTCTGCACATATATAAGGATAGAACAGCAGAGTTATTCAGGGTTACAGGATGTGAGGGGATGGAGTAAGGTTAGGACTTAGTGTTTGGTAACCAGAAGTGCAATATCTTGAGACCTATATTCTGGTTGCTATGTGCAGTTTATAGCATGTTTCTGCACATATATAAGGATAGAACAGCAGAGTTATTCAGGGTTACAGGATGTGAGGGGATGGAGTAAGGTTAGGACTTAGTGTTTGTTAACCAGAAGTGCAATATCTTGAGACCTATATTCTGGTTGCTATGTGCAGTTTATAGCATGTTTCTGTACATATATAAGGATAGAACAGCAGAGTTATTCAGGGTTACAGGATGTGAGGGGATGGAGTAAGGTTAGGACTTAGTACTTGGTATCCAGAAGTGCAATATCTTGAGACCTATATTCTGGTTGCTATTTGCCGTTTATAGCATGTTTCTGCACATATATAAGGATAGAACAGCAGAGTTATTCAGGGTTACAGGATGTGAGGGGATGGAGTAAGGTTAGGACTTAGTGTTTGGTATCCAGAAGTGCAATATCTTGAGAACTATATTCTGGTTGCTATTTGCCGTTTATAGCATGTTTCTGCACATATATAAGGATAGAACAGCAGAGTTATTCAGGGTTACAGGATGTGAGGGGATGGAGTAAGGTTAGGACTTAGTGTTTGGTATCTAGAAGTGCAATATCTTGAGACCTATATTCTGGTTGCTATGTGCAGTGTATAGCATGTTTCTGCACATATATAAGGATAGAACAGCAGAGTTATTCAGGGTTACAGGATGTGAGGGGATGGACCAAGGTTAGGACTTAGTGTTTGGTAACCAGAAGTGCAATATCTTGAGACCTATATTCTGGTTGCTATGTGCAGTTTATAGCATGTATCTGCACATATATAAGGATAGAACAGCAGAGTTATTCAGGGTTACAGGATGTGAGGGGATGGAGTAAGGTTAGGATTTAGTGTTTGGTATCCAGAAGTGCAATATCTTGAGACCTAAATTCTGGTTGCTATGTGCAGTTTATATCATGTTTCTGCACATATATAAGGATAGAACAGCAGAGTTATTCAGGGTTACAGGATGTGAGGGGATGGAGTAAGGTTAGGACTTAGTGTTTGGTATCCAGAAGTGCAATATCTTGAGAACTATATTCTGGTTGCTATTTGCCGTTTATAGCATGTTTCTGCACATATATAAGGATAGAACAGCAGAGTTATTCAGGGTTACAGGATGTGAGGGGATGGAGTAAGGTTAGGATTTAGTACTTGGTATCCAGAAGTGCAATATCTTGAGACCTATATTCTGGTTGCTATGTGCAGTTTATAGCATGTTTCTGCACATATATAAGGATAGAGCAGCAGAGTTATTCAGGGTTACAGGATGTGAGGGATGGAGTAAGGTTAGGACTTAGTGTTTGGTATCCAGAAGTGCAATATCTTGAGACCTATATTCTGGTTGCTATGTGCAGTATATAGCATGTTTCTGCACATATATAAGGATAGAACAGCAGAGTTATTCAGGGTTACAGGATGTGAGGGGATGGAGTAAGGTTAGGACTTAGTGTTTGGTAACCAGAAGTGCAATATCTTGAGACCTATATTCTGGTTGCTAATTGCAGTTTATAGCATGTTTCTGCACATATATAAGGATAGAGCAGCAGAGTTATTCAGGGTTACAGGATGTGAGGGGATGGAGTAAGGTTAGGACTTAGTGTTTGGTATACAGAAGTGCAATATCTTGAGACCTATATTCTGGTTGCTATTTGCCGTTTATAGCATGTTTCTGTACATATATAAGGATAGAACAGCAGAGTTATTCAGGGTTACAGGATGTGAGGGGATGGAGTAAGGTTAGGACTTAGTGTTTGGTAACCAGAAGTGCAATATCTTGAGACCTATATTCTGGTTGCTATGTGCAGTTTATAACATGTTTCTGCACATATATAAGGATAGAACAGCAGAGTTATTCAGGGTTACAGGATGTGAGGGGATGGAGTAAAGTTAGGACTTAGTGTTTGGTAACCAGAAGTGCAGTATCTTGAGACCTATATTCTGGTTGCTATGTGCAGTTTATAGCATGTTTCTGCACATATATAAGGATAGAACAGCAGAGTTATTCAGGGTTACAGGATGTGAGGGGATGGAGTAAGGTTAGGACTTAGTGTTTGGTATCCAGAAGTGCAATATCTTGAGACCTATATTCTGGTTGCTATTTGCAGTTTATAGCATGATTCTGCACATATATAAGGATAGAACAGCAGAGTTATTCAGGGTTACAGGATGTGAGGGGATGGAGTAAGGTTAGGACTTAGTGCTTGGTATACAGAAGTGCAATATCTTGAGACCTATATTCTGGTTGCTATGTGCAGTTTATAGCATGTTTCTGCACATATATAAGGATAGAACAGCAGAGTTATTCAGGGTTACAGGATGTGAGGGGATGGAGTAAGGTTAGGACTTAGTGTTTGGTAACCAGAAGTGCAATATCTTGAGACCTATATTCTGGTTGCTAATTGCAGTTTATAGCATGTTTCTGCACATATATAAGGATAGAGCAGCAGAGTTATTCAGGGTTACAGGATGTGAGGGGATGGAGTAAGGTTAGGACTTATTGTTTGGTATCCAGAAGTGCAATATCTTGAGACCTATATTCTGGTCGCTATTTGCCGTTTATAGCATGTTTCTGTACATATATAAGGATAGAACAGCAGAGTTATTCAGGGTTACAGGATGTGAGGGGATGGAGTAAGGTTAGGACTTAGTGCTTGGTATCCAGAAGTGCAATATCTTGAGACCTATATTCTGGTTGCTATGTGCAGTTTATAGCATGTTTCTGCACATATATAAGGATAGAACAGCAGAGTTATTCAGGGTTACAGGATGTGAGGGGATGTGGTAAGGTTAGGACTTAGTGTTTGGTAACCAGAAGTGCAATATCTTGAGACCTATATTCTGGTTGCTATTTGCAGTTTATAGCATGTTTCTGCACATATATAAGGATAGAACAGCAGAGTTATTCAGGGTTACAGGATGTGAGGGGATGGAGTAAGGTTAGGGCTTAGTCCTTGGTAACCAGAAGTGCAATATCTTGAGACCTATATTCTGGTTGCTATGTGCAGTTTATAGCATGTTTCTGCACATATATAAGGATAGAACAGCAGAGTTATTCAGGGATACAGGATGTGAGGGGATGGAGTAAGGTTAGGACTTAGTGTTTGGTAACCAGAAGTGCAATATCTTGAGACCTATATTCTGGTTGCTATTTGCAGTTTATAGCATGTTTCTGCACATATATAAGGATAGAACAGCAGAGTTATTCAGGGATACAGGATGTGAGGGGATGGAGTAAGGTTAGGACTTAGTGCTTGGTATCCAGAAGTGCAATATCTTGAGACCTATATTCTGGTTGCTATTTGCAGTTTATAGCATGTTTCTGCACATATATAAGGATAGAACAGCAGAGTTATTCAGGGTTACAGGATGTGAGGGGATGGAGTAAGGTTAGGACTTAGTGTTTGGTAACCAGAAGTGCAATATCTTGAGACCTATATTCTGGTTGCTATGTGCAGTTTATAGCATGTTTCTGCACATATATAAGGATAGAACAGCAGAGTTATTCAGGGTTACAGGATGTGAGGGGATGGAGTAAGGTTAGGACTTAGTGTTTGGTAACCAGAAGTGCAATATCTTGAGACCTATATTCTGGTTGCTATTTGCAGTTTATAGCATGTTTCTGCACATATATAAGGATAGAACAGCAGAGTTATTCAGGGTTACAGGATGTGAGGGGATGGAGTAAGGTTAGGACTTAGTGTTTGGTAACCAGAAGTGCAATATCTTGAGACCTATATTCTGGTTGCTATGTGCAGTTTATAGCATGTTTCTGCACATATATAAGGATAGAACAGCAGAGTTATTCAGGGTTACAGGATGTGAGGGGATGGAGTAAGGTTAGGACTTAGTGTTTGGTAACCAGAAGTGCAATATCTTGAGACCTATATTCTGGTTGCTATGTGCAGTTTATAGCATGTTTCTGCACATATATAAGGATAGAACAGCAGAGTTATTCAGGGTTACAGGATGTGAGGGGATGGAGTAAGGTTAGGACTTAGTACTTGGTATCCAGAAGTGCAATATCTTGAGACCTATATTCTGGTTGCTATGTGCAGTTTATAGCATGTTTCTGCACATATATAAGGATAGAACAGCAGAGTTATTCAGGGTTACAGGATGTGAGGGGATGGAGTAAGGTTAGGACTTAGTACTTGGTATCCAGAAGTGCAATATCTTGAGACCTATATTCTGTTTGCTATTTGCCGTTTATAGCATGTTTCTGCACATATATAAGGATAGAACAGCAGAGTTATTCAGGGTTACAGGATGTGAGGGGATGGAGTAAGGTTAGGAATAAGTGTTTGGTAACCAGAAGTGCAATATCTTGAGACCTATATTCTGGTTGCTATGTGCAGTTTATAGCATGTTTCTGCACATATATAAGGATAGAACAGCAGAGTTATTCAGGGTTACAGGATGTGAGGGGATGGAGTAAGGTTAGGACTTAGTGTTTGGTAACCAGAAGTGCAATATCTTGAGACCTATATTCTGGTTGCTATGTGCAGTTTATAGCATGTTTCTGCACATATATAAGGATAGAACAGCAGAGTTATTCAGGGTTACAGGATGTGAGGGGATGGAGTAAGGTTAGGACTTAGTGTTTGGTAACCAGAAGTGCAATATCTTGAGACCTATATTCTGGTTGCTATGTGCAGTGTATAGCATGTTTCTGCACATATATAAGGATAGAACAGCAGAGTTATTCAGGGTTACAGGATGTGAGGGGATGGAGTAAGGTTAGGACTTAGTGTTTGGTAACCAGAAGTGCAATATCTTGAGACCTATATTCTGGTTGCTATTTGCAGTTTATAGCATGTTTCTGCACATATATAAGGATAGAACAGCAGAGTTATTCAGGGTTACAGGATGTGAGGGGATGGAGTAAGGTTAGGACTTAGTGTTTGGTAACCAGAAGTGCAATATCTTGAGACCTATATTCTGGTTGCTATGTGCAGTTTATAGCATGTTTCTGCACATATATAAGGATAGAACAGCAGAGTTATTCAGGGTTACAGGATGTCAGGGGATGGAGTAAGGTTAGGACTTAGTGTTTGGTAACCAGAAGTGCAATATCTTGAGACCTATATTCTGGTTGCTATGTGCAGTTTCTAGCATGTTTCTGCACATATATAAGGATAGAACAGCAGAGTTATTCAGGGTTACAGGATGTGAGGGGATGGAGTAAGGTTAGGACTTAGTACTTGGTATCCAGAAGTGCAATATCTTGAGACCTATATTCTGGTTGCTATGTGCAGTTTATAGCATGTTTCTGCACATATATAAGGATAGAACAGCAGAGTTATTCAGGGTTACAGGATGTGAGGGGATGGAGTAAGGTTAGGACTTAGTACTTGGTATCCAGAAGTGCAATATCTTGAGACCTATATTCTGTTTGCTATTTGCCGTTTATAGCATGTTTCTGCACATATATAAGGATAGAACAGCAGAGTTATTCAGGGTTACAGGATGTGAGGGGATGGAGTAAGGTTAGGAATAAGTGTTTGGTAACCAGAAGTGCAATATCTTGAGACCTATATTCTGGTTGCTATTTGCAGTTTATAGCATGTTTCTGCACATATATAAGGATAGAACAGCAGAGTTATTCAGGGTTACAGGATGTGAGGGGATGGAGTAAGGTTAGGACTTAGTGTTTGGTAACCAGAAGTGCAATATCTTGAGACCTATATTCTGGTTGCTATGTGCAGTTTATAGCATGTTTCTGCACATATATAAGGATAGAACAGCAGAGTTATTCAGGGTTACAGGATGTGAGGGGATGGAGTAAGGTTAGGACTTAGTGTTTGGTATCCAGATGTGCAATATCTTGAGACCTATATTCTGGTTGCTATGTGCAGTTTATATCATGTTTCTGCAAATATATAAGGATAGAGCAGCAGAGTTATTCAGGGTTACAGGATGTGAGGGGATGGAGCAAGGTTAGGACTTAGTGTTTGGTATCCAGAAGTACAATATCTTGAGACCTATATTCTGGTTGCTATTTGCAGTTTATAGCATGTTTCTGCACATATATAAGGATAGAACAGCAGAGTTATTCAGGGTTACAGGATGTGAGGGGATGGAGTAAGGTTAGGACTTAGTGTTTGGTAACCAGAAGTGCAATATCTTGAGACCTATATTCTGGTTGCTATGTGCAGTTTATAGCATGTTTCTGCACATATATAAGGATAGAACAGCAGAGTTATTCAGGGTTACAGGATGTGAGGGGATGGAGTAAGGTTAGGACTTAGTACTTGGTATCCAGAAGTGCAATATCTTGAGACCTATATTCTGGTTGCTATTTGCCGTTTATAGCATGTTTCTGCACATATATAAGGATAGAACAGCAGAGTTATTCAGGGTTACAGGATGTGAGGGGATGGAGTAAGGTTAGGAATAAGTGTTTGGTAACCAGAAGTGGAATATCTTGAGACCTATATTCTGGTTGCTATGTGCAGTTTATGGCATGTTTCTGCACATATATAAGGATAGAACAGCAGAGTTATTCAGGGTTACAGGATGTGAGGGGATGGAGTAAGGTTAGGAATAAGTGTTTGGTAACCAGAAGTGCAATATCTTGAGACCTATATTCTGGTTGCTATTTGCAGTTTATAGCATGTTTCTGCACATATATAAGGATAGAACAGCAGAGTTATTCAGGGTTACAGGATGTGAGGGGATGGAGTAAGGTTAGGACTTAGTGTTTGGTAACCAGAAGTGCAATATCTTGAGACCTATATTCTGGTTGCTATTTGCAGTTTATAGCATGTTTCTGCACATATATAAGGATAGAACAGCAGAGTTATTCAGGGTTACAGGATGTGAGGGGATGGAGTAAGGTTAGGACTTAGTGTTTGGTAACCAGAAGTGCAATATCTTGAGACCTATATTCTGGTTGCTAATTGCAGTTTATAGCATGTTTCTGCACATATATAAGGATAGAGCAGCAGAGTTATTCAGGGTTACAGGATGTGAGGGGATGGAGTAAGGTTAGGACTTAGTGTTTGGTATACAGAAGTGCAATATCTTGAGACCTATATTCTGGTTGCTATTTGCCGTTTATAGCATGTTTCTGTACATATATAAGGATAGAACAGCAGAGTTATTCAGGGTTACAGGATGTGAGGGGATGGAGTAAGGTTAGGACTTAGTGTTTGGTAACCAGAAGTGCAGTATCTTGAGACCTATATTCTGGTTGCTATGTGCAGTTTATAACATGTTTCTGCACATATATAAGGATAGAACAGCAGAGTTATTCAGGGTTACAGGATGTGAGGGGATGGAGTAAGGTTAGGACTTAGTGTTTGGTATCCAGAAGTGCAATATCTTGAGACCTATATTCTGGTTGCTATGTGCAGTGTATAGCATGTTTCTGCACATATATAAGGATAGAACAGCAGAGTTATTCAGGGTTACAGGATGTGAGGGGACGGAGTAAGGTTAGGACTTAGTGCTTGGTATACAGAAGTGCAATATCTTGAGACCTATATTCTGGTTGCTATGTGCAGTTTATAGCATGTTTCTGCACATATATAAGGATAGAACAGCAGAGTTATTCAGGGTTACAGGATGTGAGGGGATGGAGTAAGGTTAGGACTTAGTGCTTGGTATCCAGAAGTGCAATATCTTGAGACCTATATTCTGGTTGCTATGTGCAGTTTATAGCATGTTTCTGTACATATATAAGGATAGAACAGCAGAGTTATTCAGGGTTATAGGATGTGAGGGGATGGAGTAAGGTTAGGAATAAGTGTTTGGTAACCAGAAGTGCAATATCTTGAGACCTATATTCTGGTTGCTATTTGCAGTTTATAGCATGTTTCTGCACATATATAAGGATAGAACAGCAGAGTTATTCAGGGTTACAGGATGTGAGGGGTGGAGTAAGGTTAGGACTTAGTGTTTGGTATCCAGAAGTGCAATATCTTGAGACCTATATTCTGGTTGCTATGTGCAGTTTATAGCATGTTTCTGCACATATATAAGGATAGAACAGCAGAGTTATTCAGGGTTACAGGATGTGAGGGGATGGAGTAAGGTTAGGACTTAGTGTTTGGTAACCAGAAGTGCAATATCTTGAGACCTATATTCTGGTTGCTAATTGCAGTTTATAGCATGTTTCTGCACATATATAAGGATAGAGCAGCAGAGTTATTCAGGGTTACAGGATGTGAGGGGATGGAGTAAGGTTAGGACTTAGTGTTTGGTATACAGAAGTGCAATATCTTGAGACCTATATTCTGGTTGCTATTTGCCGTTTATAGCATGTTTCTGTACATATATAAGGATAGAACAGCAGAGTTATTCAGGGTTACAGGATGTGAGGGGATGGAGTAAGGTTAGGACTTAGTGTTTGGTAACCAGAAGTGCAGTATCTTGAGACCTATATTCTGGTTGCTATGTGCAGTTTATAACATGTTTCTGCACATATATAAGGATAGAACAGCAGAGTTATTCAGGGTTACAGGATGTGAGGGGATGGAGTAAGGTTAGGACTTAGTGTTTGGTATCCAGAAGTGCAATATCTTGAGACCTATATTCTGGTTGCTATGTGCAGTGTATAGCATGTTTCTGCACATATATAAGGATAGAACAGCAGAGTTATTCAGGGTTACAGGATGTGAGGGGACGGAGTAAGGTTAGGACTTAGTGCTTGGTATACAGAAGTGCAATATCTTGAGACCTATATTCTGGTTGCTATGTGCAGTTTATAGCATGTTTCTGCACATATATAAGGATAGAACAGCAGAGTTATTCAGGGTTACAGGATGTGAGGGGATGGAGTAAGGTTAGGACTTAGTGCTTGGTATCCAGAAGTGCAATATCTTGAGACCTATATTCTGGTTGCTATGTGCAGTTTATAGCATGTTTCTGTACATATATAAGGATAGAACAGCAGAGTTATTCAGGGTTATAGGATGTGAGGGGATGGAGTAAGGTTAGGAATAAGTGTTTGGTAACCAGAAGTGCAATATCTTGAGACCTATATTCTGGTTGCTATTTGCAGTTTATAGCATGTTTCTGCACATATATAAGGATAGAACAGCAGAGTTATTCAGGGTTACAGGATGTGAGGGGTGGAGTAAGGTTAGGACTTAGTGTTTGGTATCCAGAAGTGCAATATCTTGAGACCTATATTCTGGTTGCTATGTGCAGTTTATAGCATGTTTCTGCACATATATAAGGATAGAACAGCAGAGTTATTCAGGGATACAGGATGTGAGGGGATGGAGTAAGGTTAGGACTTAGTGTTTGGTAACCAGAAGTGCAATATCTTGAGACCTATATTCTGGTTGCTATTTGCAGTATATAGCATGTTTCTGCACATATATAAGGATAGAACAGCAGAGTTATTCAGGGTTACAGGATGTGAGGGGATGGAGTAAGGTTAGGAATAAGTGTTTGGTAACCAGAAGTGCAATATCTTGAGACCTATATTCTGGTTGCTATTTGCAGTATATAGCATGTTTCTGCACATATATAAGGATAGAACAGCAGAGTTATTCAGGGTTACAGGATGTGAGGGGATGGAGTAAGGTTAGGACTTAGTGTTTGGTAACCAGAAGTGCAATATCTTGAGACCTATATTCTGGTTGCTAATTGCAGTTTATAGCATGTTTCTGCACATATATAAGGATAGAGCAGCAGAGTTATTCAGGGTTACAGGATGTGAGGGGATGGAGTAAGGTTAGGACTTAGTGTTTGGTATCCAGAAGTGCAATATCTTGAGACCTATATTCTGGTTGCTATTTGCCGTTTATAGCATGTTTCTGCACATATATAAGGATAGAACAGCAGAGTTATTCAGGGTTACAGGATGTGAGGGGATGGAGTAAGGTTAGGACTTAGTGTTTGGTATACAGAAGTGCAATATCTTGAGACCTATATTCTGGTTGCTATGTGCAGTTTATAGCATGTTTCTGCACATATATAAGGATAGAACAGCAGAGTTATTCAGGGTTACAGGATGTGAGGGGATGGAGTAAGGTTAGGACTTAGTGTTTGGTAACCAGAAGTGCAATATCTTGAGACCTATATTCTGGTTGCTAATTGCAGTTTATAGCATGTTTCTGCACATATATAAGGATAGAGCAGCAGAGTTATTCAGGGTTACAGGATGTGAGGGGATGGAGTAAGGTTAGGACTTAGTGTTTGGTATCCAGAAGTGCAATATCTTGAGACCTATATTCTGGTTGCTATTTGCCGTTTATAGCATGTTTCTGCACATATATAAGGATAGAACAGCAGAGTTATTCAGGGTTACAGGATGTGAGGGGATGGAGTAAGGTTAGGACTTAGTGTTTGGTATACAGAAGTGCAATATCTTGAGACCTATATTCTGGTTGCTATGTGCAGTTTATAGCATGTTTCTGCACATATAAGGATAGAACAGCAGAGTTATTCAGGGTTACAGGATGTGAGGGGATGGAGTAAGGTTAGGACTTAGTGTTTGGTAACCAGAAGTGCAATATCTTGAGACCTATATTCTGGTTGCTATTTGCAGTTTATAGCATGTTTCTGCACATATATAAGGATAGAACAGCAGAGTTATTCAGGGTTACAGGATGTGAGGGGATGGAGTAAGGTTAGGACTTAGTGTTTGGTAACCAGAAGTGCAGTATCTTGAGACCTATATTCTGGTTGCTATGTGCAGTTTATAGCATGTTTCTGCACATATATAAGGATAGAACAGCAGAGTTATTCAGGGTTACAGGATGTGAGGGAATGGAGTAAGGTTAGGGCTTAGTCCTTGGTAACCAGAAGTGCAATATCTTGAGACCTATATTCTGGTTGCTATTTGCAGTTTATAGCATGTTTCTGCACATATATAAGGATAGAACAGCAGAGTTATTCAGGGTTACAGGATGTGAGGGGATGGAGTAAGGTTAGGACTTAGTGTTTGGTAACCAGAAGTGCAATATCTTGAGACCTATATTCTGGTTGCTATGTGCAGTTTATAGCATGTTTCTGCACATATATAAGGATAGAACAGCAGAGTTATTCAGGGTTACAGGATGTGAGGGGATGGAGTAAGGTTAGGACTTAGTGTTTGGTAACCAGAAGTGCAATATCTTGAGACCTATATTCTGGTTGCTATGTGCAGTTTATAGCATGTTTCTGCACATATATAAGGATAGAACAGCAGAGTTATTCAGGGTTACAGGATGTGAGGGGAAGGAGTAAGGTTAGGACTTAGTACTTGGTATCCAGAAGTGCAATATCTTGAGACCTATATTCTGGTTGCTATTTGCCGTTTATAGCATGTTTCTGCACATATATAAGGATAGAACAGCAGAGTTATTCAGGGTTACAGGATGTGAGGGGATGGAGTAAGGTTAGGACTTAGTGTTTGGTAAATAGAAGTGCAATATCTTGAGACCTATATTCTGGTTGCTATTTGCAGTTTATAGCATGTTTCTGCACATATATAAGGATAGAACAGCAGAGTTATTCAGGGTTACAGGATGTGAGGGGATGGAGTAAGGTTAGGACTTAGTGTTTGGTAACCAGAAGTGCAATATCTTGAGACCTATATTCTGGTTGCTAATTGCAGTTTATAGCATGTTTCTGCACATATATAAGGATAGAACAGCAGAGTTATTCAGGGTTACAGGATGTGAGGGGAAGGAGTAAGGTTAGGACTTAGTACTTGGTATCCAGAAGTGCAATATCTTGAGACCTATATTCTGGTTGCTATTTGCCGTTTATAGCATGTTTCTGCACATATATAAGGATAGAACAGCAGAGTTATTCAGGGTTACAGGATGTGAGGGGATGGAGTAAGGTTAGGACTTAGTGTTTGGTAAATAGAAGTGCAATATCTTGAGACCTATATTCTGGTTGCTATTTGCAGTTTATAGCATGTTTCTGCACATATATAAGGATAGAACAGCAGAGTTATTCAGGGTTACAGGATGTGAGGGGATGGAGTAAGGTTAGGACTTAGTGTTTGGTAACCAGAAGTGCAATATCTTGAGACCTATATTCTGGTTGCTAATTGCAGTTTATAGCATGTTTCTGCACATATATAAGGATAGAGCAGCAGAGTTATTCAGGGTTACAGGATGTGAGGGGATGGAGTAAGGTTAGGACTTAGTGTTTGGTATCCAGAAGTGCAATATCTTGAGACCTATATTCTGGTTGCTATTTGCCGTTTATAGCATGTTTCTGTACATATATAAGGATAGAACAGCAGAGTTATTCAGGGTTACAGGATGTGAGGGGATGGAGTAAGGTTAGGACTTAGTGTTTGGTATCCAGAACTGCAATATCTTGAGACCTATATTCTGGTTGCTATGTGCAGTTTATAGCATGTTTCTGCACATATAAGGATAGAACAGCAGAGTTATTCAGGGTTACAGGATGTGAGGGGATGGAGTAAGGTTAGGAATAAGTGTTTGGTAACCAGAAGTGCAATATCTTGAGACCTATATTCTGGTTGCTATTTGCAGTTTATAGCATGTTTCTGCACATATATAAGGATAGAACAGCAGAGTTATTCAGGGTTACAGGATGTGAGGGGATGGAGTAAGGTTAGGACTTAGTGTTTGGTAACCAGAAGTGCAATATCTTGAGACCTATATTCTGGTTGCTATGTGCAGTGTATAGCATGTTTCTGCACATATATAAGGATAGAACAGCAGAGTTATTCAGGGTTACAGGATGTGAGGGGATGGAGTAAGGTTAGGACTTAGTGTTTGGGAACCAGAAGTGCAATATCTTGAGACCTATATTCTGGTTGCTATGTGCCGTTTATAGCATGTTTCTGCACATATATAAGGATAGAACAGCAGAGTTATTCAGGGATACAGGATGTGAGGGGATGGAGTAAGGTTAGGAATAAGTGTTTGGTATCCAGAAGTGCAATATCTTGAGACCTATATTCTGGTTGCTATTTGCAGTTTATAGCATGTTTCTGCACATATATAAGGATAGAACAGCAGAGTTATTCAGGGTTACAGGATGTGAGGGGATGGAGTAAGGTTAGGAATAAGTGTTTGGTAACCAGAAGTGCAATATCTTGAGACCTATATTCTGGTTGCTATTTGCAGTTTATAGCATGTTTCTGCACATATATAAGGATAGAACAGCAGAGTTATTCAGGGTTACAGGATGTGAGGGGATGGAGTAAGGTTAGGACTTAGTGTTTGGTAACCAGAAGTGCAATATCTTGAGACCTATATTCTGGTTGCTATGTGCAGTGTATAGCATGTTTCTGCACATATATAAGGATAGAACAGCAGAGTTATTCAGGGTTACAGGATGTGAGGGGATGGAGTAAGGTTAGGACTTAGTGTTTGGTAACCAGAAGTGCAATATCTTGAGACCTATATTCTGGTTGCTATGTGCAGTTTATAGCATGTTTCTGCACATATATAAGGATAGAACAGCAGAGTTATTCAGGGTTACAGGATGTGAGGGGATGGAGCAAGGTTAGGACTTAGTGTTTGGTAACCAGAAGTGCAATATCTTGAGACCTATATTCTGGTTGCTATTTGCAGTGTATAGCATGTTTCTGCACATATATAAGGATAGAACAGCAGAGTTATTCAGGGTTACAGGATGTGAGGGGATGGAGTAAGGTTAGTACTTAGTGTTTGGTAACCAGAAGTGCAATATCTTGAGACCTATATTCTGGTTGCTATTTGCAGTTTATAGCATGTTTCTGCACATATATAAGGATAGAACAGCAGAGTTATTCAGGGTTACAGGATGTGAGGGGATGGAGCAAGGTTAGGACTTACTGTTTGGTAACCAGAAGTGCAATATCTTGAGACCTATATTATGGTTGCTATATGCAGTTTATAGCATGTTTCTGCACATATATAAGGATAGAACAGCAGAGTTATTCAGGATTACAGGATGTGAGGGGATGGAGTAAGGTTAGGACTTAGTGTTTGGTAACCAGAAGTGCAATATCTTGAGACCTATATTCTGGTTGCTATTTGTAGTATATAGCATGTTTCTGCACATATATAAGGCATACTAGCCGATATCCTGGCTGCTCTCTGCGGGAGAGAGCAGCCAGGTCGGCTCAGCAAGGGGGCAGAGGAGGGATATGACGTGGGGAGGAGGCGGGACGGAGGCGGAGCAAGGGTGGGGCGGGGGCGGAGCAAGGGCGGGGTCACGCTGACACCCGCTTTAAGCCACGCCCCCCACTCTGTAATGCCGCAATCACCGGCATTACACGGCAGGGGGCGTGGCTATGATGACGCGATTCTGCAAGAATCGCGTCATCAACTGCCCGAACCGCCCACTTTACATACTAAGTGGGCGGACGGGCAGGGGGGACCCCGTTTCCGGGAGACTTGCCTGCTCTTCCGTGGTGCCGGGAGGGTCACCCGATTTTCGGGAGCCTCCCGGCCATTGCGGGAGAGTAGGCAAGTATGATATAAGGATAGAACAGCAGAGTTATTCAGGGTTACAGGATGTGAGGGGTGGAGTAAGGTTAGGACTTAGTGTTTGGTAACCAGAAGTGCAATATCTTGAGACCTAT
Organism: Pseudophryne corroboree; assembly: GCF_028390025.1. NCBI lineage: Eukaryota > Metazoa > Chordata > Amphibia > Anura > Myobatrachidae > Pseudophryne > Pseudophryne corroboree. Next base: position 131,054 of record NW_026967523.1, on the reverse strand, counting down.
ATTCTGGTTGCTATTTACAGTATATAGCATGTTTCTGCACATATATAAGGATAGAACAGCAGAGTTATTCAGGGTTACAGGATGTGAGGGGTGGAGTAAGGTTAGGAATAAGTGTTTGGTAACCAGAAGTGCAATATCTTGAGACCTATATTCTGGTTGCTATGTGCAGTTTATAGCATGTTTCTGCACATATATAAGGATAGAACAGCAGAGTTATTCAGGGTTACAGGATGTGAGGGGATGGAGTAAGGTTAGGACTTAGTGTTTGGTATCCAGAAGTGCAATATCTTGAGACCTATATTCTGGTTGCTATTTGCAGTTTATAGCATGTTTCTGCACATATATAAGGATAGAACAGCAGAGTTATTCAGGGTTACAGGATGTGAGGGGATGGAGTAAGGTTAGGAATAAGTGTTTGGTAACCAGAAGTGCAATATCTTGAGACCTATATTCTGGTTGCTATGTGCAGTGTATAGCATGTTTCTGCACATATATAAGGATAGAACAGCAGAGTTATTCAGGGTTACAGGATGTGAGGGGATGGAGTAAGGTTAGGACTTAGTGTTTGGTAACCAGAAGTGCAATATCTTGAGACCTATATTCTGGTTGCTATTTGCCGTTTATAGCATGTTTCTGCACATATATAAGGATAGAACAGCAGAGTTATTCAGGGTTACAGGATGTGAGGGGATGGAGTAAGGTTAGGACTTAGTGTTTGGTATACAGAAGTGCAATATCTTGAGACCTATATTCTGGTTGCTATGTGCAGTATATAGCATATTTCTGCACATATATAAGGATAGAACAGCAGAGTTATTCAGGGTTACAGGATGTGAGGGGATGGAGTAAGGTTAGGACTTAGTGTTTGGTAACCAGAAGTGCAATATCTTGAGACCTATATTCTGGTTGCTATGTGCAGTTTATAGCATGTTTCTGCACATATATAAGGATAGAACAGCAGAGTTATTCAGGGTTACAGGATGTGAGGGGATGGAGTAAGGTTAGGACTTAGTGTTTGGTATCCAGAAGTGCAATATCTTGAGACCTATATTCTGGTTGCTATTTGCAGTTTATAGCATGTTTCTGCACATATATAAGGATAGAACAGCAGAGTTATTCAGGGTTACAGGATGTGAGGGGATGGAGTAAGGTTAGGAATAAGTGTTTGGTAACCAGAAGTGCAATATCTTGAGACCTATATTCTGGTTGCTATTTGCAGTTTATAGCATGTTTCTGCACATATATAAGGATAGAACAGCAGAGTTATTCAGGGTTACAGGATGTGAGGGGATGGAGTAAGGTTAGGAATAAGTGTTTGGTAACCAGAAGTGCAATATCTTGAGACCTATATTCTGGTTGCTATTTGCAGTTTATAGCATGTTTCTGCACATATATAAGGATAGAACAGCAGAGTTATTCAGGGTTACAGGATGTGAGGGGATGGAGTAAGGTTAGGACTTAGTGTTTGGTAACCAGAAGTGCAATATCTTGAGACCTATATTCTGGTTGCTATGTGCCGTTTATAGCATGTTTCTGCACATATATAAGGATAGAACAGCAGAGTTATTCAGGGATACAGGATGTGAGGGGATGGAGTAAGGTTAGGAATAAGTGTTTGGTAACCAGAAGTGCAATATCTTGAGACCTATATTCTGGTTGCTATTTGCAGTTTATAGCATGTTTCTGCACATATATAAGGATAGAACAGCAGAGTTATTCAGGGTTACAGGATGTGAGGGGATGGAGCAAGGTTAGGACTTAGTGTTTGGTAACCAGAAGTGCAATATCTTGAGACCTATATTCTGGTTGCTATTTGCAGTGTATAGCATGTTTCTGCACATATATAAGGATAGAACAGCAGAGTTATTCAGGGTTACAGGATGTGAGGGGATGGAGTAAGGTTAGTACTTAGTGTTTGGTAACCAGAAGTGCAATATCTTGAGACCTATATTCTGGTTGCTATTTGCAGTTTATAGCATGTTTCTGCACATATATAAGGATAGAACAGCAGAGTTATTCAGGGTTACAGGATGTGAGGGGATGGAGCAAGGTTAGGACTTAGTACTTGGTATCCAGAAGTGCAATATCTTGAGACCTATATTCTGGTTGCTATTTGCAGTTTATAGCATGTTTCTGCACATATATAAGGATAGAACAGCAGAGTTATTCAGGGTTACAGGATGTGAGGGGATGGAGTAAGGTTAGGACTTAGTGTTTGGTATACAGAAGTGCAATATCTTGAGACCTATATTCTGGTTGCTATGTGCAGTATATAGCATGTTTCTGCACATATATAAGGATAGAACAGCAGAGTTATTCAGGGTTACAGGATGTGAGGGGATGGAGTAAGGTTAGGAATAAGTGTTTGGTATCCAGAAGTGCAATATCTTGAGACCTATATTCTGGTTGCTATTTGCAGTTTATAGCATGTTTCTGCACATATATAAGGATAGAACAGCAGAGTTATTCAGGGTTACAGGATGTGAGGGGATGGAGTAAGGTTAGTACTTAGTGTTTGGTAACCAGAAGTGCAATATCTTGAGACCTATATTCTGGTTGCTATTTGCAGTGTATAGCATGTTTCTGCACATATATAAGGATAGAACAGCAGAGTTATTCAGGGTTACAGGATGTGAGGGGATGGAGCAAGGTTAGGACTTAGTACTTGGTATCCAGAAGTGCAATATCTTGAGACCTATATTCTGGTTGCTATTTGCAGTTTATAGCATGTTTCTGCACATATATAAGGATAGAACAGCAGAGTTATTCAGGGTTACAGGATGTGAGGGGATGGAGTAAGGTTAGGACTTAGTGTTTGGTATACAGAAGTGCAATATCTTGAGACCTATATTCTGGTTGCTATGTGCAGTATATAGCATGTTTCTGCACATATATAAGGATAGAACAGCAGAGTTATTCAGGGTTACAGGATGTGAGGGGATGGAGTAAGGTTAGGAATAAGTGTTTGGTATCCAGAAGTGCAATATCTTGAGACCTATATTCTGGTTGCTATTTGCAGTTTATAGCATGTTTCTGCACATATATAAGGATAGAACAGCAGAGTTATTCAGGGTTACAGGATGTGAGGGGATGGAGTAAGGTTAGGAATAAGTGTTTGGTAACCAGAAGTGCAATATCTTGAGACCTATATTCTGGTTGCTATTTGCAGTTTATAGCATGTTTCTGCACATATATAAGGATAGAACAGCAGAGTTATTCAGGGTTACAGGATGTGAGGGGATGGAGTAAGGTTAGGACTTAGTGTTTGGTAACCAGAAGTGCAATATCTTGAGACCTATATTCTGGTTGCTATGTGCCGTTTATAGCATGTTTCTGCACATATATAAGGATAGAACAGCAGAGTTATTCAGGGATACAGGATGTGAGGGGATGGAGTAAGGTTAGGAATAAGTGTTTGGTAACCAGAAGTGCAATATCTTGAGACCTATATTCTGGTTGCTATTTGCAGTTTATAGCATGTTTCTGCACATATATAAGGATAGAACAGCAGAGTTATTCAGGGTTACAGGATGTGAGGGGATGGAGCAAGGTTAGGACTTAGTGTTTGGTAACCAGAAGTGCAATATCTTGAGACCTATATTCTGGTTGCTATTTGCAGTGTATAGCATGTTTCTGCACATATATAAGGATAGAACAGCAGAGTTATTCAGGGTTACAGGATGTGAGGGGATGGAGCAAGGTTAGGACTTACTGTTTGGTAACCAGAAGTGCAATATCTTGAGACCTATATTATGGTTGCTATATGCAGTTTATAGCATGTTTCTGCACATATATAAGGATAGAACAGCAGAGTTATTCAGGGTTACAGGATGTGAGGGGATGGAGTAAGGTTAGGACTTAGTGTTTGGTAACCAGAAGTGCAATATCTTGAGACCTATATTCTGGTTGCTATTTGTAGTATATAGCATGTTTCTGCACATATATAAGGATAGAACAGCAGAGTTATTCAGGGTTACAGGATGTGAGGGGATGGAGTAAGGTTAGGACTTAGTGTTTGGTATCCAGAAGTGCAATATCTTGAGACCTATATTCTGGTTGCTATTTGCAGTTTATAGCATGTTTCTGCACATATATAAGGATAGAACAGCAGAGTTATTCAGGGTTACAGGATGTGAGGGGATGGAGTAAGGTTAGGAATAAGTGTTTGGTAACCAGAAGTGCAATATCTTGAGACCTATATTCTGGTTGCTATTTGCAGTTTATAGCATGTTTCTGCACATATATAAGGATAGAACAGCAGAGTTATTCAGGGTTACAGGATGTGAGGGGATGGAGTAAGGTTAGGACTTAGTGTTTGGTAACCAGAAGTGCAATATCTTGAGACCTATATTCTGGTTGCTATGTGCAGTTTATAGCATGTTTCTGCACATATATAAGGATAGAACAGCAGAGTTATTCAGGGTTACAGGATGTGAGGGGATGGAGTAAGGTTAGGACTTAGTGTTTGGTATCCAGAAGTGCAATATCTTGAGACCTATATTCTGGTTGCTATTTGCAGTTTATAGCATGTTTCTGCACATATATAAGGATAGAACAGCAGAGTTATTCAGGGTTACAGGATGTGAGGGGATGGAGTAAGGTTAGGAATAAGTGTTTGGTAACCAGAAGTGCAATATCTTGAGACCTATATTCTGGTTGCTATGTGCCGTTTATAGCATGTTTCTGCACATATATAAGGATAGAACAGCAGAGTTATTCAGGGATACAGGATGTGAGGGGATGGAGTAAGGTTAGGAATAAGTGTTTGGTAACCAGAAGTGCAATATCTTGAGACCTATATTCTGGTTGCTATTTGCAGTTTATAGCATGTTTCTGCACATATATAAGGATAGAACAGCAGAGTTATTCAGGGTTACAGGATGTGAGGGGATGGAGTAAGGTTAGGACTTAGTGTTTGGTATACAGAAGTGCAATATCTTGAGACCTATATTCTGGTTGCTATTTGCAGTGTATAGCATGTTTCTGCACATATATAAGGATAGAACAGCAGAGTTATTCAGGGTTACAGGATGTGAGGGGATGGAGTAAGGTTAGTACTTAGTGTTTGGTAACCAGAAGTGCAATATCTTGAGACCTATATTCTGGTTGCTATTTGCAGTGTATAGCATGTTTCTGCACATATATAAGGATAGAACAGCAGAGTTATTCAGGGTTACAGGATGTGAGGGGATGGAGCAAGGTTAGGACTTACTGTTTGGTAACCAGAAGTGCAATATCTTGAGACCTATATTCTGGTTGCTATATGCAGTTTATAGCATGTTTCTGCACATATATAAGGATAGAACAGCAGAGTTATTCAGGGTTACAGGATGTGAGGGGATGGAGTAAGGTTAGGACTTAGTGTTTGGTAACCAGAAGTGCAATATCTTGAGACCTATATTCTGGTTGCTATTTGTAGTATATAGCATGTTTCTGCACATATATAAGGCATACTAGCCGATATCCTGGCTGCTCTCTGCGGGAGAGAGCAGCCAGGTCGGCTCAGCAAGGGGGCAGAGGAGGGATATGACGTGGGGAGGAGGCGGGACGGAGGCGGAGCAAGGGTGGGGCGGGGGCGGAGCAAGGGCGGGGTCACGCTGACACCCGCTTTAAGCCATGCCCCCACTCTGTAATGCCGCGATCACCGGCATTACACGGCAGGGGGCGTGGCTATGATGACGCGATTCTGCAAGAATCGCGTCATCAACTGCCCGAACCGCCCACTTTACATACTAAGTGGGCGGACAGGCAGGGGGGACCCCGTTTCCGGGAGACTTGCCTGCTCTTCCGTGGTGCCGGGAGGGTCACCCGATTTTCGGGAGCCTCCCGGCCATTGCGGGAGAGTAGGCAAGTATGATATAAGGATAGAACAGCAGAGTTATTCAGGGTTACAGGATGTGAGGGGTGGAGTAAGGTTAGGACTTAGTGTTTGGTAACCAGAAGTGCAATATCTTGAGACCTATATTCTGGTTGCTATGTGCAGTTTATAGCATGTTTCTGCACATATATAAGGATAGAACAGCAGAGTTATTCAGGGTTACAGGATGTGAGGGGTGGAGTAAGGTTAGGAATAAGTGTTTGGTAACCAGAAGTGCAATATCTTGAGACCTATATTCTGGTTGCTATGTGCAGTTTATAGCATGTTTCTGCACATATATAAGGATAGAACAGCAGAGTTATTCAGGGTTACAGGATGTGAGGGGATGGAGTAAGGTTAGGACTTAGTGTTTGGTATCCAGAAGTGCAATATCTTGAGACCTATATTCTGGTTGCTATTTGCAGTTTATAGCATGTTTCTGCACATATATAAGGATAGAACAGCAGAGTTATTCAGGGTTACAGGATGTGAGGGGATGGAGTAAGGTTAGGACTTAGTGTTTGGTAACCAGAAGTGTAATATCTTGAGACCTATATTCTGGTTGCTATGTGCAGTTTATAGCATGTTTCTGCACATATATAAGGATAGAACAGCAGAGTTATTCAGGGTTACAGGATGTGAGGGGATGGAGTAAGGTTAGGAATAAGTGTTTGGTAACCAGAAGTGCAATATCTTGAGACCTATATTCTGGTTGCTATTTGCAGTTTATAGCATGTTTCTGCACATATATAAGGATAGAACAGCAGAGTTATTCAGGGTTACAGGATGTGAGGGGATGGAGTAAGGTTAGGACTTAGTGTTTGGTAACCCGAAGTGCAATATCTTGAGACCTATATTCTGGTTGCTATTTGCAGTGTATAGCATGTTTCTGCACATATATAAGGATAGAACAGCAGAGTTATTCAGGGTTACAGGATGTGAGGGGATGGAGTAAGGTTAGTACTTAGTGTTTGGTAACCAGAAGTGCAATATCTTGAGACCTATATTCTGGTTGCTATTTGCAGTGTATAGCATGTTTCTGCACATATATAAGGATAGAACAGCAGAGTTATTCAGGGTTACAGGATGTGAGGGGATGGAGCAAGGTTAGGACTTACTGTTTGGTAACCAGAAGTGCAATATCTTGAGACCTATATTCTGGTTGCTATATGCAGTTTATAGCATGTTTCTGCACATATATAAGGATAGAACAACAGAGTTATTCAGGGTTACAGGATGTGAGGGGATGGAGTAAGGTTAGGACTTAGTGTTTGGTAACCAGAAGTGCAATATCTTGAGACCTATATTCTGGTTGATATTTGCAGTTTATAGCATGTTTCTGCACATATATAAGGATAGAACAGCAGAGTTATTCAGGGTTACAGGATGTGAGGGGATGGAGTAAGGTTAGGAATAAGTGTTTGGTAACCAGAAGTGCAATATCTTGAGACCTATATTCTGGTTGTTATTTGCAGTTTATAGCATGTTTCTGCACATATATAAGGATAGAACAGCAGAGTTATTCAGGGTTACAGGATGTGAGGGGATGGAGTAAGGTTAGGACTTAGTGTTTGGTATCCAGATGTGCAGTATCTTGAGACCTATATTCTGGTTGCTATGTGCAGTATATAGCATGTTTCTGCACATATATAAGGATAGAACAACAGAGTTATTCAGGGTTACAGGATGTGAGGGGATGGAGTAAGGTTAGGACTTAGTGTTTGGTAACCAGAAGTGCAATATCTTGAGACCTATATTCTGGTTGCTATTTGCAGTTTATAGCATGTTTCTGCACATATATAAGGATAGAACAGCAGAGTTATTCAGGGTTACAGGATGTGAGGGGATGGAGTAAGGTTAGGACTTAGTGCTTGGTAACCAGAAGTGTAATATCTTGAGACCTATATTCTGGTTGCTATATGCAGTTTATAGCATGTTTCTGCACATATATAAGGATAGAACAACAGAGTTATTCAGGGTTACAGGATGTGAGGGGATGGAGTAAGGTTAGGACTTAGTGTTTGGTAACCAGAAGTGTAATATCTTGAGACCTATATTCTGGTTGCTATGTGCAGTTTATAGCATGTTTCTGCACATATATAAGGATAGAACAGCAGAGTTATTCAGGGTTACAGGATGTGAGGGGATGGAGTAAGGTTAGGACTTAGTGTTTGGTAACCAGAAGTGTAATATCTTGAGACCTATATTCTGGTTGCTATATGCAGTTTATAGCATGTTTCTGCACATATATAAGGATAGAACAACAGAGTTATTCAGGGTTACAGGATGTGAGGGGATGGAGTAAGGTTAGGACTTAGTGTTTGGTAACCAGAAGTGCAATATCTTGAGACCTATATTCTGGTTGCTATTTGCAGTTTATAGCATGTTTCTGCACATATATAAGGATAGAACAGCAGAGTTATTCAGGGTTACAGGATGTGAGGGGATGGAGTAAGGTTAGGACTTAGTGCTTGGTAACCAGAAGTGTAATATCTTGAGACCTATATTCTGGTTGCTATATGCAGTTTATAGCATGTTTCTGCACATATATAAGGATAGAGCAGCAGAGTTATTCAGGGTTACAGGATGTGAGGGGATGGAGTAAGGTTAGGACTTAGTGTTTGGTATACAGAAGTGCAATATCTTGAGACCTATATTCTGGTTGCTATGTGCAGTTTATAGCATGTTTCTGTACATATATAAGGATAGAACAGCAGAGTTATTCAGGGTTACAGGATGTGAGGGGATGGAGTAAGGTTAGGACTTAGTGTTTGGTAACCAGAAGTGCAATATCTTGAGACATATATTCTGGTTGCTATGTGCAGTTTATAGCATGTTTCTGCACATATATAAGGATAGAACAACAGAGTTATTCAGGGTTACAGGATGTGAGGGGATGGAGTAAGGTTAGGACTTAGTGTTTGGTAACCAGAAGTGTAATATCTTGAGACCTATATTCTGGTTGCTATATGCAGTTTATAGCATGTTTCTGTACATATATAAGGATAGAACAGCAGAGTTATTCAGGGTTACAGGATGTGAGGGGATGGATTAAGGTTAGGACTTAGTGTTTGGTAACCAGAAGTGCAATATCTTGAGACATATATTCTGGTTGCTATGTGCAGTTTATAGCATGTTTCTGCACATATATAAGGATAGAACAGCAGAGTCATTCAGGGTTACAGGATGTGAGGGGATGGAGTAAGGTTAGGAATAAGTGTTTGGTAACCAGAAGTGCAATATCTTGAGACCTATATTCTGGTTGTTATTTGCAGTTTATAGCATGTTTCTGCACATATATAAGGATAGAACAGCAGAGTTATTCAGGGTTACAGGATGTGAGGGGATGGAGTAAGGTTAGGACTTAGTGTTTGGTAACCAGAAGTGCAATATCTTGAGACCTATATTCTGGTTGCTATATGCAGTTTATAGCATGTTTCTGCACATATATAAGGATAGAACAACAGAGTTATTAAGGGTTACAGGATGTGAGGGGATGGAGTAAGGTTAGGACTTAGTGTTTGGTAACCAGAAGTGCAATATCTTGAGACCTATATTCTGGTTGCTATTTGCAGTTTATAGCATGTTTCTGCATATATATAAGGATAGAACAGCAGAGTTATTCAGGGTTACAGGATGTGAGGGGATGGAGTAAGGTTAGGACTTAGTGTTTGGTAACCAGAAGTGCAATATCTTGAGACTTATATTCTGGTTGCTATTTGCAGTATATAGCATGTTTCTGCACATATATAAGGATAGAACAGCAGAGTTATTCAGGGTTACAGGATGTGAGGGGATGGAGTAAGGTTAGGACTTAGTGTTTGGTAACCAGAAGTGCAATATCTTGAGACCTATATTCTGGTTGCTATTTGCCGTTTATAGCATGTTTCTGCACATATATAAGGATAGAACAGCAGAGTTATTCAGGGTTACAGGATGTGAGGGGATGGAGTAAGGTTAGGACTTAGTGCTTGGTATACAGAAGTGCAATATCTTGAGACCTATATTCTGGTTGCTATGTGCAGTTTATAGCATGTTTCTGCACATATATAAGGATAGAACAGCAGAATTATTCAGGGTTACAGGATGTGAGGGGATGGAGTAAGGTTAGGACTTAGTGTTTGGTATCCAGAAGTGCAATATCTTGAGACCTATATTCTGGTTGCTATTTGCAGTTTATAGCATGTTTCTGCACATATATAAGGATAGAACAGCAGAGTTATTCAGGGTTACAGGATGTGAGGGGATGGAGTAAGGTTAGGACTTAGTGCTTGGTATCCAGAAGTGCAATATCTTGAGACCTATATTCTGGTTGCTATGTGCAGTTTATAGCATGTTTCTGTACATATATAAGGATAGAACAGCAGAGTTATTCAGGGTTACAGGATGTGAGGGGATGGAGTAAGGTTAGGACTTAGTGTTTGGTAACCAGAAGTGCAATATCTTGAGACCTATATTCTGGTTGCTATGTGCAGTGTATAGCATGTTTCTGCACATATATAAGGATAGAACAGCAGAGTTATTCAGGGTTACAGGATGTGAGGGGATGGAGTAAGTTTAGGACTTAGTGTTTGGTAACCAGAAGTGCAATATCTTGAGACATATATTCTGGTTGCTATGTGCAGTTTATAGCATGTTTCTGTACATATATAAGGATAGAACAGCAGAGTTATTCAGGGTTACAGGATGTGAGGGGATGGAGTAAGGTTAGGACTTAGTGTTTGGTAACCAGAAGTGCAATATCTTGAGACCTATATTCTGGTTGCTATGTGCAGTGTATAGCATGTTTCTGCACATATATAAGGATAGAACAGCAGAGTTATTCAGGGTTACAGGATGTGAGGGGATGGAGTAAGGTTAGGACTTAGTGTTTGGTAACCAGAAGTGCAATATCTTGAGACCTATATTCTGGTTGCTATGTGCAGTGTATAGCATGTTTCTGCACATATATAAGGATAGAACAGCAGAGTTATTCAGGGTTACAGGATGTGAGGGGATGGAGTAAGGTTAGGACTTAGTGTTTGGTAACCAGAAGTGCAATATCTTGAGACCTATATTCTGGTTGCTATTTGCAGTTTATAGCATGTTTCTGCACATATATAAGGATAGAACAGCAGAGTTATTCAGGGTTACAGGATGTGAGGGGATGGAGTAAGGTTAGGACTTAGTGTTTGGTATACAGAAGTGCAATATCTTGAGACCTATATTCTGGTTGCTATTTGCAGTTTATAGCATGTTTCTTCACATATATAAGATTAGAACAGCAGAGTTATTCAGGGTTACAGGATGTGAGGGGATGGAGTAAGGTTAGGACTTAGTGTTTGGTAACCAGAAGTGTAATATCTTGAGACCTATATTCTGGTTGCTATATGCAGTTTATAGCATGTTTCTGCACATATATAAGGATAGAACAACAGAGTTATTCAGGGTTACAGGATTTGAGGGGATGGAGTAAGGTTAGGACTTAGTGTTTGGTAACCAGAAGTGCAATATCTTGAGACCTATATTCTGGTTGCTATTTGCAGTTTATAGCATGTTTCTGCATATATATAAGGATAGAACAGCAGAGTTATTCAGGGTTACAGGATGTGAGGGGATGGAGTAAGGTTAGGAATAAGTGTTTGGTATCTAGAAGTGCAATATCTTGAGACCTATATTCTGGTTGCTATTTGCAGTATATAGCATGTTTCTGCACATATATAAGGATAGAACAGCAGAGTTATTCAGGGTTACAGGATGTGAGGGGATGGAGTAAGGTTAGGACTTAGTGCTTGGTATCCAGAAGTGCAATATCTTGAGACCTATATTCTGGTTGCTATGTGCAGTTTATAGCATGTTTCTGCACATATATAAGGATAGAACAGCAGAGTTATTCAGGGTTACAGGATGTGAGGGGATGGAGTAAGGTTAGTACTTAGTGCTTGGTATCCAGATGTGCAGTATCTTGAGATCTACATTCCGGTTGCTATTTGCAGTTTATAGCATGTTTCTGTACATATATAAGGATAGAACAGCAGAGTTATTCAGGGATACAGGATGTGAGGGGATGGAGTAAGGTTAGGACTTAGTGTTTGGTATCCAGAAGTGCAATATCTTGAGACCTATATTCTGGTTGCTATTTGCAGTTTATAGCATGTTTCTGCACATATATAAGGATAGAACAGCAGAGTTATTCAGGGTTACAGGATGTGAGGGGATGGAGTAAGGTTAGGACTTAGTGTTTGGTATACAGAAGTGCAATATCTTGAGACCTATATTCTGGTTGCTATGTGCAGTTTATAGCATGTTTCTGCACATATATAAGGATAGAACAGCAGAGTTATTCAGGGTTACAGGATGTGAGGGGATGGAGTAAGGTTAGGAATAAGTGTTTGGTAACCAGAAGTGCAATATCTTGAGACCTATATTCTGGTTGCTATGTGCAGTTTATAGCATGTTTCTGCACATATATAAGGATAGAACAGCAGAGTTATTCAGGGTTACAGGATGTGAGGGGATGGAGTAAGGTTAGGACTTAGTGCTTGGTAACCAGAAGTGCAATATCTTGAGACCTATATTCTGGTTGCTATGTGCAGTATATAGCATGTTTCTGCACATATATAAGGATAGAACAGCAGAGTTATTCAGGGTTACAGGATGTGAGGGGATGGAGTAAGGTCTGGACTTAGTGTTTGGTAACCAGAAGTGCAATATCTTGAGACCTATATTCTGGTTGCTATGTGCAGTTTATAGCATGTTTCTGCACATATATAAGGATAGAACAGCAGAGTTATTCAGGGTTACAGGATGTGAGGGGATGGAGTAAGGTTAGGACTTAGTGTTTGGTAACCAGAAGTGCAATATCTTGAGACCTATATTCTGGTTGCTATGTGCAGTTTATAGCATGTTTCTGCACATATATAAGGATAGAACAGCAGAGTTATTCAGGGTTACAGGATGTGAGGGGATGGAGTAAGGTTAGGAATAAGTGTTTGGTAACCAGAAGTGCAATATCTTGAGACCTATATTCTGGTTGCTATGTGCAGTTTATAGCATGTTTCTGCACATATATAAGGATAGAACAGCAGAGTTATTCAGGGTTACAGGATGTGAGGGGATGGAGTAAGGTTAGGACTTAGTGTTTGGTATACAGAAGTGTAATATCTTGAGACCTATATTCTGGTTGCTATTTGTAGTTTATAGCATGTTTCTGCACATATATAAGGATAGAACAGCAGAGTTATTCAGGGTTACAGGATGTGAGGGGATGGAGTAAGGTTAGGACTTAGTGTTTGGTAACCAGAAGTGCAATATCTTGAGACCTATATTCTGGTTGCTATGTGCAGTTTATAGCATGTTTCTGCACATATGTAAGGATAGAACAGCAGAGTTATTCAGGGTTACAGGATGTGAGGGGATGGAGTAAGGTTAGGACTTAGTGTTTGGTAACCAGAAGTGCAATATCTTGAGACCTATATTCTGGTTGCTATGTGCAGTTTATAGCATGTTTCTGCACATATATAATGATAGAACAGCAGAGTTATTCAGGGTTACAGGATGTGAGGGGATGGAGTAAGGTTAGGACTTAGTGTTTGGTATACAGAAGTGTAATATCTTGAGACCTATATTCTGGTTGCTATTTGTAGTTTATAGCATGTTTCTGCACATATATAAGGATAGAACAGCAGAGTTATTCAGGGTTACAGGATGTGAGGGGATGGAGTAAGGTTAGGACTTAGTGTTTGGTAACCAGAAGTGCAATATCTTGAGACCTATATTCTGGTTGCTATGTGCAGTATATAGCATGTTTCTGCACATATATAAGGATAGAACAGCAGAGTTATTCAGGGTTACAGGATGTGAGGGGATGGAGTAAGGTTAGGACTTAGTGTTTGGTATACAGATGTGCAATATCTTGAGACCTATATTCTGGTTGCTATTTGTAGTTTATAGCATGTTTCTGCACATATATAAGGATAGAACAGCAGAGTTATTCAGGGTTACAGGATGTGAGGGGATGGAGTAAGGTTAGGACTTAGTACTTGGTATCCAGAAGTGCAATATCTTGAGACCTATATTCTGGTTGCTATTTGCAGTTTATAGCATGTTTCTGCACATATATAAGGATAGAGCAGCAGAGTTATTCAGGGTTACAGGATGTGAGGGGATGGAGTAAGGTTAGGACTTAGTACTTGGTATCCAGAAGTGCAATATCTTGAGACCTATATTCTGGTTGCTATTTTCCGTTTATAGCATGTTTCTGCACATATATAAGGATAGAACAGCAGAGTTATTCAGGGTTACAGGATGTGAGGGGATGGAGTAAGGTTAGGACTTAGTGTTTGGTATCCAGAAGTGCAATATCTTGAGACCTATATTCTGGTTGCTATTTGCAGTTTATAGCATGTTTCTGCACATATATAAGGATAGAACAGCAGAGTTATTCAGGGTTACAGGATGTGAGGGGATGGAGTAAGGTTAGGACTTAGTGTTTGGTAACCAGAAGTGCAATATCTTGAGACCTATATTCTGGTTGCTATGTGCAGTTTATAGCATGTTTCTGCACATATGTAAGGATAGAACAGCAGAGTTATTCAGGGTTACAGGATGTGAGGGGATGGAGTAAGGTTAGGACTTAGTGTTTGGTAACCAGAAGTGCAATATCTTGAGACCTATATTCTGGTTGCTATTTGCAGTTTATAGCATGTTTCTGCACATATATAAGGATAGAACAGCAGAGTTATTCAGGGTTACAGGATGTGAGGGGATGGAGCAAGGTTAGGACTTAGTGTTTGGTATCCAGAAGTGCAATATCTTGAGACCTATATTCTGGTTGCTATTTGCAGTTTATAGCATGTTTCTGCACATATATAAGGATAGAACAGCAGAGTTATTCAGGGTTACAGGATGTGAGGGGATGGAGTAAGGTTAGGACTTAGTGTTTGGTAACCAGAAGTGCAATATCTTGAGACCTATATTCTGGTTGCTATTTGCAGTTTATAGCATGTTTCTGCACATATATAAGGATAGAACAGCAGAGTTATTCAGGGTTACAGGATGTGAGGGGATGGAGTAAGGTTAGGACTTAGTGTTTGGTATCCAGAAGTGCAATATCTTGAGACCTATATTCTGGTTGCTATGTGCAGTTTATAGCATGTTTCTGCACATATATAAGGATAGAACAGCAGAGTTATTCAGGGATACAGGATGTGAGGGGATGGAGTAAGGTTAGGACTTAGTGCTTGGTATCCAGAAGTGCAATATCTTGAGACCTATATTCTGGTTGCTACTTGCAGTGTATAGCATGTTTCTGCACATATATAAGCATAGAACAGCAGAGTTATTCAGGGATACAGGATGTGAGGGGATGGAGTAAGGTTAGGACTTAGTGCTTGGTATCCAGAAGTGCAATATCTTGAGACCTATATTCTGGTTGCTACTTGCAGTGTATAGCATGTTTCTGCACATATATAAGCATAGAACAGCAGAGTTATTCAGGGATACAGGATGTGAGGGGATGGAGTAAGGTTAGGAATAAGTGTTTGGTAACCAGAAGTGCAATATCTTGAGACCTATATTCTGGTTGCTATTTGCAGTTTATAGCATGTTTCTGCACATATATAAGGATAGAACAGCAGAGTTATTCAGGGTTACAGGATGTGAGGGGATGGAGTAAGGTTAGGACTTATTGTTTGGTAACCAGAAGTGCAATATCTTGAGACCTATATTCTGGTTGCTATTTGCAGTTTATAGCATGTTTCTGCACATATATAAGGATAGAACAGCAGAGTTATTCAGGGTTACAGGATGTGAGGGGATGGAGTAAGGTTAGGACTTATTGTTTGGTAACCAGAAGTGCAATATCTTGAGACCTATATTCTGGTTGCTATTTGCAGTTTATAGCATGTTTCTGCACATATATAAGGATAGAACAGCAGAGTTATTCAGGGTTACAGGATGTGAGGGGATGGAGTAAGGTTAGGAATAAGTGTTTGGTAACCAGAAGTGCAATATATTGAGACCTATATTCTGGTTGCGATGTGCAGTTTATAGCATGTTTCTGCACATATATAAGGATAGAACAGCAGAGTTATTCAGGGTTACAGGATGTGAGGGGATGGAGCAAGGTTAGGACTTAGTGTTTGGTATCCAGAAGTGCAATATCTTGAGACCTATATTCTGGTTGCTATTTGCAGTTTATAGCATGTTTCTGCACATATATAAGGATAGAACAGCAGAGTTATTCAGGGTTACAGGATGTGAGGGGATGGAGTAAGGTTAGGACTTAGTGTTTGGTATCCAGAAGTGCAATATCTTGAGACCTATATTCTGGTTGCTATTTGCAGTGTATAGCATGTTTCTGCACATATATAAGGATAGAACAGCAGAGTTATTCAGGGTTACAGGATGTGAGGGGATGGAGTAAGGTTAGGACTTAGTGTTTGGTATCCAGAAGTGCAATATATTGAGACCTATATTCTGGTTGCGATGTGCAGTTTATAGCATGTTTCTGCACATATATAAGGATAGAACAGCAGAGTTATTCAGGGTTACAGGATGTGAGGGGATGGAGCAAGGTTAGGACTTAGTGTTTGGTATCCAGAAGTGCAATATCTTGAGACCTATATTCTGGTTGCTATGTGCAGTGTATAGCATGTTTCTGCACATATATAAGGATAGAACAGCAGAGTTATTCAGGGTTACAGGATGTGAGGGGATGGAGTAAGGTTAGTACGTAGTGCTTGGTATCCAGATGTGCAGTATCTTGAGATCTACATTCCGGTTGCTATTTGCAGTTTATAGCATGTTTCTGTACATATATAAGGATAGAACAGCAGAGTTATTCAGGGATACAGGATGTGAGGGGATGGAGTAAGGTTAGGACTTAGTGTTTGGTATCCAGAAGTGCAATATCTTGAGACCTATATTCTGGTTGCTATTTGCAGTTTATAGCATGTTTCTGCACATATATAAGGATAGAACAGCAGAGTTATTCAGGGTTACAGGATGTGAGGGGATGGAGTAAGGTTAGGACTTAGTGTTTGGTATACAGAAGTGCAATATCTTGAGATCTACATTCCGGTTGCTATTTGCAGTTTATAGCATGTTTCTGCACATATATAAGGATAGAACAGCAGAGTTATTCAGGGTTACAGGATGTGAGGGGATGGAGTAAGGTTAGGACTTAGTGTTTGGTAACCAGAAGTGCAATATCTTGAGACCTATATTCTGGTTGCTATGTGCAGTTTATAGCATGTTTCTGCACATATATAAGGATAGAACAGCAGAGTTATTCAGGGTTACAGGATGTGAGGGGATGGAGTAAGGTTAGGAATAAGTGTTTGGTAACCAGAAGTGCAATATCTTGAGACCTATATTCTGGTTGCTATGTGCAGTTTATAGCATTTTTCTGCACATATATAAGGATAGAACAGCAGAGTTATTCAGGGTTACAGGATGTGAGGGGATGGAGTAAGGTTAGGACTTAGTGCTTGGTATCTAGAAGTGCAATATCTTGAGACCTATATTCTGGTTGCTATGTGCAGTATATAGCATGTTTCTGCACATATATAAGGATAGAACAGCAGAGTTATTCAGGGTTACAGGATGTGAGGGGATGGAGTAAGGTTAGGACTTAGTGTTTGGTATCTAGAAGTGCAATATCTTGAGACCTATATTCTGGTTGCTATTTGCAGTTTATAGCATGTTTCTGCACATATATAAGGATAGAACAGCAGAGTTATTCAGGGTTACAGGATGTGAGGGGATGGAGTAAGGTTAGGACTTAGTGTTTGGTAACCAGAAGTGCAATATCTTGAGACCTATATTCTGGTTGCTATGTGCAGTTTATAGCATGTTTCTGCACATATATAAGGATAGAACAGCAGAGTTATTCAGGGTTACAGGATGTGAGGGGATGGAGTAAGGTTAGGACTTAGTGTTTGGTATACAGAAGTGCAATATCTTGAGACCTATATTCTGGTTGCTATGTGCAGTTTATAGCATGTTTCTGCACATATATAAGGATAGAACAGCAGAGTTATTCAGGGTTACAGGATGTGAGGGGATGGAGTAAGGTTAGGACTTAGTGTTTGGTATACAGAAGTGCAATATCTTGAGACCTATATTCTGGTTGCTATGTGCAGTGTATAGCATGTTTCTGCACATATATAAGGATAGAACAGCAGAGTTATTCAGGGTTACAGGATGTGAGGGGATGGAGTAAGGTTAGGACTTAGTGCTTGGTATCTAGAAGTGCAATATCTTGAGACCTATATTCTGGTTGCTATGTGCAGTTTATAGCATGTTTCTGCACATATATAAGGATAGAACAGCAGAGTTATTCAGGGTTACAGGATGTGAGGGGATGGAGTAAGGTTAGGACTTAGTGCTTGGTAACCAGAAGTGCAATATCTTGAGACCTATATTCTGGTTGCTATGTGCAGTTTATAGCATGTTTCTGCACATATATAAGGATAGAACAGCAGAGTTATTCAGGGTTACAGGATGTGAGGGGATGGAGTAAGGTTAGGAATAAGTGTTTGGTAACCAGAAGTGCAATATCTTGAGACCTATATTCTGGTTGCTATTTGCAGTTTATAGCATGTTTCTGCACATATATAAGGATAGAACAGCAGAGTTATTCAGGGTTACAGGATGTGAGGGGATGGAGTAAGGTTAGGACTTAGTGTTTGGTAACCAGAAGTGCAATATCTTGAGACCTATATTCTGGTTGCTATGTGCAGTGTATAGCATGTTTCTGCACATATATAAGGATAGAACAGCAGAGTTATTCAGGGTTACAGGATGTGAGGGGATGGAGTAAGGTTAGGACTTAGTGCTTGGTATCCAGAAGTGCAATATCTTGAGACCTATATTCTGGTTGCTATTTGCAGTATATAGCATGTTTCTGCACATATATAAGGATAGAACAGCAGAGTTATTCAGGGTTACAGGATGTGAGGGGATGGAGTAAGGTTAGGACTTAGTGTTTGGTAACCAGAAGTGCAATATCTTGAGACCTATATTCTGGTTGCTATTTGCAGTTTATAGCATGTTTCTGCACATATATAAGGATAGAACAGCAGAGTTATTCAGGGTTACAGGATGTGAGGGGATGGAGTAAGGTTAGGACTTAGTGTTTGGTAACCAGAAGTGCAATATCTTGAGACCTATATTCTGGTTGCTATTTGCAGTTTATAGCATGTTTCTGCACATATATAAGGATAGAACAGCAGAGTTATTCAGGGTTACAGGATGTGAGGGGATGGAGTAAGGTTAGTACTTAGTGCTTGGTATCCAGATGTGCAGTATCTTGAGATCTACATTCCGGTTGCTATTTGCAGTTTATAGCATGTTTCTGCACATATATAAGGATAGAACAGCAGAGTTATTCAGGGTTACAGGATGTGAGGGGATGGAGTAAGGTTAGGACTTAGTGTTTGGTATACAGAAGTGCAATATCTTGAGACCTATATTCTGGTTGCGATGTGCAGTTCATAGCATGTTTCTGTACATATATAAGGATAGAACAGCAGAGTTATTCAGGGATACAGGATGTGAGGGGATGGAGTAAGGTTAGGACTTAGTGTTTGGTATCCAGAAGTGCAATATCTTGAGATCTACATTCCGGTTGCTATTTGCAGTTTATAGCATGTTTCTGCACATATATAAGGATAGAACAGCAGAGTTATTCAGGGTTACAGGATGTGAGGGGATGGAGTAAGGTTAGGACTTAGTGTTTGGTAACCAGAAGTGCAATATCTTGAGACCTATATTCTGGTTGCTATGTGCAGTATATTGCATGTTTCTGCACATATATAAGGATAGAACAGCAGAGTTATTCAGGGTTACAGGATGTAAGGGGATGGAGTAAGGTTAGGACTTAGTGTTTGGTAACCAGAAGTGTAATATCTTGAGACCTATATTCTGGTTGCTATGTGCAGTTTATAGCATGTTTCTGCACATATATAAGGATAGAACAGCAGAGTTATTCAGGGTTACAGGATGTGAGGGGATGGAGTAAGGTTAGGACTTAGTGTTTGGTATCTAGAAGTGCAATATCTTGAGACCTATATTCTGGTTGCTATTTGCAGTTTATAGCATGTTTCTGCACATATATAAGGATAGAACAGCAGAGTTATTCAGGGTTACAGGATGTGAGGGGATGGAGTAAGGTTAGGACTTAGTGCTTGGTATCCAGAAGTGCAATATCTTGAGACCTATATTCTGGTTGCTATGTGCAGTGTATAGCATGTTTCTGCACATATATAAGGATAGAACAGCAGAGTTATTCAGGGTTACAGGATGTGAGGGGATGGAGTAAGATTAGGACTTAGTGCTTGGTAACCAGAAGTGCAATATCTTGAGACCTATATTCTGGTTGCTATGTGCAGTTTATAGCATGTTTCTGCACATATATAAGGATAGAACAGCAGAGTTATTCAGGGTTACAGGATGTGAGGGGATGGAGTAAGGTTAGGAATAAGTGTTTGGTAACCAGAAGTGCAATATCTTGAGACCTATATTCTGGTTGCTATTTGCAGTTTATAGCATGTTTCTGCACATATATAAGGATAGAACAGCAGAGTTATTCAGGGTTACAGGATGTGAGGGGATGGAGTAAGGTTAGGACTTAGTGTTTGGTAACCAGAAGTGCAATATCTTGAGACCTATATTCTGGTTGCTATTTGCAGTTTATAGCATGTTTCTGCACATATATAAGGATAGAACAGCAGAGTTATTCAGGGTTACAGGATGTGAGGGGATGGAGTAAGGTTAGGACTTAGTGTTTGGTAACCAGAAGTGCAATATCTTGAGACCTATATTCTGGTTGCTATTTGCAGTTTATAGCATGTTTCTGCACATATATAAGGATAGAACAGCAGAGTTATTCAGGGTTACAGGATGTGAGGGGATGGATCAAGATTAGGACTTAGTGTTTGGTAACCAGAAGTGCAATATCTTGAGACCTATATTCTGGTTGCTATGTGCAGTTTATAGCATGTTTCTGCACATATATAAGGATAGAACAGCAGAGTTATTCAGGGTTACAGGATGTGAGGGGATGGAGTAAGGTTAGTACTTAGTGCTTGGTATCCAGATGTGCAGTATCTTGAGATCTACATTCCGGTTGCTATTTGCAGTTTATAGCATGTTTCTGCACATATATAAGGATAGAACAGCAGAGTTATTCAGGGTTACAGGATGTGAGGGGATGGAGTAAGGTTAGGACTTAGTGTTTGGTATACAGAAGTGCAATATCTTGAGACCTATATTCTGGTTGCGATGTGCAGTTTATAGCATGTTTCTGTACATATATAAGGATAGAACAGCAGAGTTATTCAGGGATACAGGATGTGAGGGGATGGAGTAAGGTTAGGACTTAGTGTTTGGTATCCAGAAGTGCAATATCTTGAGATCTACATTCCGGTTGCTATTTGCAGTTTATAGCATGTTTCTGCACATATATAAGGATAGAACAGCAGAGTTATTCAGGGTTACAGGATGTGAGGGGATGGAGTAAGGTTAGGACTTAGTGTTTGGTAACCAGAAGTGCAATATCTTGAGACCTATATTCTGGTTGCTATGTGCAGTATATTGCATGTTTCTGCACATATATAAGGATAGAACAGCAGAGTTATTCAGGGTTACAGGATGTAAGGGGATGGAGTAAGGTTAGGACTTAGTGTTTGGTAACCAGAAGTGTAATATCTTGAGACCTATATTCTGGTTGCTATTTGCAGTTTATACCATGTTTCTGCACATATATAAGGATAGAACAGCAGAGTTATTCAGGGTTACAGGATGTAAGGGGATGGAGTAAGGTTAGGACTTAGTGTTTGGTAACCAGAAGTGCAATATCTTGAGACCTATATTCTGGTTGCTATGTGCAGTATATAGCATGTTTCTGCACATATATAAGGATAGAACAGCAGAGTTATTCAGGGTTACAGGATGTGAGGGGATGGAGCAAGATTAGGACTTAGTGTTTGGTAACCAGAAGTGCAATATCTTGAGACCTATATTCTGGTTGCTATGTGCAGTTTATAGCATGTTTCTGCACATATATAAGGATAGAACAGCAGAGTTATTCAGAGTTACAGGATGTGAGGGGATGGAGTAAGGTTAGGACTTAGTGTTTGGTATCCAGAAGTGCAATATCTTGAGACCTATATTCTGGTTGCTATGTGCAGTTTATAGCATGTTTCTGCACATATATAAGGATAAGAACAGCAGAGTTATTCAGGGATACAGGATGTGAGGGGATGGAGTAAGGTTAGTACTTAGTGCTTGGTATCCAGATGTGCAGTATCGAGATCTACATTCCGGTTGCTATTTGCAGTTTATAGCATGTTTCTGTGCATAGATATGTGCAGAATTGTAATATTCACAAATACTGTAAATACTGTACTCTTGATATTCGGCGGGAACCCAGTGGTGAACACCTGCAAGCACACCTGGACCGGACCAAGCATCGCCCATTCATTTAAACCAACCTATGACCCCTCATGTACTGTAAATGACCTGCCCTTTGACCTATGAAAGAAGAGCTTACATTTCCCATTGTACTGTATTTGGACACATTGTATAAAGGGAGTTCTCCTGGCTAGGCTCAGTCTATTCTCTGAAGGTCATCTTGCTAAGACTGACTGAGGACCGGATCCGGGAGCGCTGGTGAACAAACGTATGTACTATTGGTTGTAGCTCTTCTCTGTAATATTGTTGTATCTTTTATCTGTATATTTTGAGTAAATACTGTTGATGCGTTCGACCACAACATTACATGTAACTACTGGTGTCGCATTCCATTGTTTGGGGTTAAGGTGTAGTCAGCCACACGTGTCACTGCATTGTGCGCATAGCGTGTTGGCGTGTATATGCAACGTGCATACATATCTTAGCGGTTATTTGCTTACGTTGTGTGGCTGCAGCGGCCCGAACCACAGTGTGATACAGTATTGCTTTTCCTTGTAAATTAATCAAACTTTATAGTATTTAAATAAACTTACCTGACCCTTGCCTGGAGATGTCCATGTATGAAGGTATGGGAGATACCTGCTGCAGTCCCTTCTACTTACATTTGGGAGGTCCAGTTGTTTTGGGGGAATTAGCAGCAAATAGTAAATGATACATTGGCTCCATAACGTCTCGCTGACCCTCTGATTTTTACAAAAATATGTTACACAAAATGACATTTGCATTACCAACCATTAATTAAACAAGAAAAACACAACACAATAAAAAAAAATGATACACAAAAAATAGAAGAAAATCACCAATTCTGGTCTGGATTCATTGACTCTATCAGGAGAACAAGAGACTTCTTAACACGGACTATGCCAACAGTAACCAGTAGAGGAACCAGGCGTATCCCACAGAATATCAGCGCTGCCACCATACATTGGGTATAGAAGATAAAGTGCAGATTTCTGAACAGTGCTTTTAGAAGGAACACAAGAAGTGCATAGATCACAATGATCAGAAGTCCTGGACACTGAGGTCAAGAAACCAACGCTGTGGTTCCAGGGCCGGATTAACAATGGGGCGGGTGGAGCTGCAGCTCCAGGCCCCCCAATCAAAATAGGCCCAGATGGTGCTAGTAAACTTTGGTGACAAGAATTTTTTTTTCTTTTGTCACCATCGGTGGAAGCCTGAAGCCCCGCCCACTCACTCCCCTCACCCTTCCAGCCCACCGTGACCTTGCTAGCGCAGTTGTCCCTGCGCATCTGTGTGGATCCACTGCTAAGAGGAAGGGCGGCCGCGGCGCCGGGCGAGGCGGTCCAGCTCCTCCCCTCCACTCACGGTTCCTTTTCTTCCTCTCACTGCCTCCCCTCGGGACGCTGCTGTTGCTGTTACCGGCGCCACATCCAAATGATAAGGAGGGACTCGCGCCTGCCGGAGCTAAAAACGGGACCTGGTGCTGCTGGTAATGTCGCGGACCCGCTGCTGAGGAAGGTACAAAGTGCCGCCTGTCCTGGGAGGGGGGTTGGGAGGGTTAGAGGAGATACACAATGTTGCCTGTAGGTATGTGTGTGTGGCTGACTCAACCCTTTCACTGTCTTCCCCCTTCTCTTGTTCTGTGTCGTGCCCCCCCCCCCCCACACTTCCCTCTCTCTCTCTCTCTCTCTCTCTCTCTCTCTCACTCTCTCACTCTCTCTCTCCCTTCTCTCCCCCCCCCCCCTCTCTCTCTCTCTGTCTCCCACGTAGTGATAGTAAAAAATGGGTATTTATTAAATTTACAGTATTGCAATGTAGATTGCAGATGTTACTATTCACCGCAGCGTTAGTTAGTTTAAGTAATTTTAAAAAGGTTAACAATAAAAATTGAACAAAAGGGAAGGGGTGGCCGAAATTCCTAATACTGGTATACACAGGACAAAAACATACATATACATACAAATAAACAAGTATCTAGTGCTTACTTCCTGATTACCGATCCCCTGACAGTACCGAGAGGCGCACACAGCGGTCTATGAGGGAAGTCTGCCGGCAGACACCGCACCCATCCCCAGGAACGGACATCCACCACTGTACACAGGTGACTTCACCGGCCCTTTTGAAGCAAACCCCCAGAGGAGGTAAGGATTTCGTTTCCCCCTTACTCAAACACCTCTTGCAGGGGTATATGCACACGGACAGCAAATCCGCCTGGCAACCATTACAGGGCGCAGTACGGGACTTTGTCTGTATAGGACGAGCATATTGGTACACGGGACCTCTGTATACTGGAAACCCAGGAGGGATTCGTTGTATTTACAATCCAGATAAACGGATATATATTAACATAGGAAGTAAGCACACAAGTGTAAGATGCATTGAGCTCGTTTTGGTGCAATAGATACTTGAGTATTTGTATGTATATGTATGTTTTTGTCCTGTGTATACCGGTATTAGGAATTTCGGCCACCCCTTCCCCTTTGTTAAGTTTTTATTGATAACCTTTTTATAATTACTTATACTAACTATCACTATGGTGAATATAGTAACATCTGCAATCTACATTGCAATACTGTAAATTAATAAATACCTCCATTTTTTAGTATCACTGGATGTTATTTATATTATTATTTCCTATAAAGAAGTGCGCAGGGAGCAACCACCCTTTTTTATTTGTATATTCTATCCATAGGGCACTGTTGTAGTGCAGCCACGCTCCCAGCAGCCCATCCCGCAAAGGTTATCCACTGTCACATAGAGAGCACAGTATCACACTCTTTATCCATTTTCTCTCGCTGTGCTTCCCTTTTATCTCCCCGCCTTCTTTCTTTCCCTCTGTGTCCCCCCCACCCTTCTTTCTCTCTCCCCCCTTCTCTTTCTCTCTCTCTCTCTCTCTCTCACTGTCTCCACTTTCTCTCCCACTTTTTCTCTCCTCTCTCTCTCCTCCCCCTCGATCTCTCACCTCTCCCCCTTCTCTCTGTGTCTTCATGTCTCTCCCCCTCTTCTCCCTCTCTCTCTCTCTGTCTCCTTCTCGCTCTGTCTCCCCTTCACTATCTCTCTCTTTCTGACTCCTCCCCTTCTGTCTATCTCTATATTTTCCCCCCTCTCTAATCTCCCTCCTCCCTCACTGTCTCTTCCCTTCTCTCCCCTCTTCTTTCTCTCTGTCCCCCTTCTCTCTTTCTCCCCCTTTTTCTTTCTTTGTCTACCCCTTCTCTCTCTTTCCTCTCTCTTCCGCTCACCTTTCTACCACCCCTCTCTCTGTATATTCCCCCTTCTCTCTCTCTCTCTCTCTCTCTCTCTGTTTCTCCCACTTTCTCTCATCCCATTATCTCCCCTCTCTCTCTCTCTCTACCACTTCTCCCTGGCTATATCCGTCTCCAACTTCTCTCTCTCTCTCTCTCTCTCTCCCTCTTTCTGTCTTTCTCTCCCCCTTAGCTCTCTCTCTCTTCCCTAATATAAGTATGCAGTTAGGGTTAGGCTGTTGGAGGGGAGGTTAGGGTTAGGTACTAGGGTGAAGATTAGTGTCAGGCTATGGGAGGGGAAGTTAGAATTAGGCTGTTGGAGGGGAGGGTTAAGTTGTGGGAGGTTTAGGGTAAGGGGTAGGGTTACTTTACTTACCAAAATTGTCAGTATTCTAACCGCCAACATCCTTACTTTCGGGATCCTGTACCCAACTCATAGAGGGCACATACAGACATACAGTAGCAGAGAACATACAGACATAGCAGAGCACATAGACATAGGCACATATGGACATAGAGGAGCACATACATACAGACATAGGTGCACATGGACATAGAGGAGTACATACAGACATAGGCACATATAGGCACATATGGACATAGATGAGCACATACAGACGCAGGCACATATGGACACAGAGGAGCACATACATACATAGGTACATATAGGCACACATGGACATAGATGAGCACATACAGACGCAGGCACATATGGACACAGAGGAGCACATACAGACATAGGTACATATGGACATAGAGGAGTACATACAGACATAGGCACATATGGACATAGATGAGCACATACAGACGCAGGCACATTTGGACATAGAGGAGCACATACATACAGACATAGGTGCATATGGACATAGAGGAGTACATACATACAGACATAGGCACATATGGACATAGATGAGCACATACAGACATAGGCACATATGGACATAGAGGAGTACATACAGACATAGGCACATATGGACATAGATGAGCACATACAGACATAGGCACATATGGACATAGAGGAGTACATACAGACATAGGCACATATGGACATAGATGAGCACATACAGACATAGGCACATATGGACATAGAGAAGCACATACATACAGACATAGGTGCATATGGACATAGAGGAGTACATATGGACATAGATGAGCACATACATACAGACATAGGTGCATATGGACATAGAGGAGCACATACAGACATAGGCACATATGGACACAGAGGAGCACATACATACAGACATAGGCACATATGGACATAGAGGAGCACATACAGACATAGGTACATATGGACATAGAGGAGTACATACATACAGACATAGGCACATATGGACACAGAGGAGCACATACATACAGACAGAGGCACATTTGGACATAGAGGAGCACATACAGACATAGGCACATATGGACATAGAGAAGCACATACATACAGACATAGGCACATATGGACATAGATGAGCACATACAGACATAGGCACATATGGACATAGAGGAGTACATACAGACATAGGCACATATGGACATAGATGAGCACATACAGACATAGGCACATATGGACATAGAGGAGTACATACAGACATAGGCACATATGGACATAGATGAGCACATACAGACATAGGCACATATGGACATAGAGAAGCACATACATACAGACATAGGTGCATATGGACATAGAGGAGTACATATGGACATAGATGAGCACATACATACAGACATAGGTGCATATGGACATAGAGGAGCACATACAGACATAGGCACATATGGACACAGAGGAGCACATACATACAGACAGAGGCACATTTGGACATAGAGGAGCACATACAGACATAGGTACATATGGACATAGAGGAGTACATACAGACATAGGCACATATGGACATATAGGAGCACTTACAGACATAGGTACATATAGGCACATATGGACATAAATGAGCACATACAGACATAGGCACATATGGACACAGAGGAGCACATACATACAGACATAGGCACATATGGACACAGAGGAGCACATACATACAGACATAGGCACATATGGACATAGAGGAGCACATACAGACATAGGCACATATGGACATAGAGGAGCACATACAGACATAGGCACATAAAGACATACAGCAGAGGAGCACATATATGCATATAGTAGGCCACTTGCCACTGGAATGACTTCACACCCCTGGATGCCGCCTCACAGCACAGGTCACACCCCCACAGCACAGGTCACACCCCCACAGCACAGGACACACCCTCAAATCACTATTCACACGACCACAACACTGGTCACACCGCTGTGATGGCACACAATAGGCCCTTCAACAATTTCAGCTCCAGGCCCTTGTAAGCCTTAATCTGGCACTGTGTGGTTCTAATGACCTCAATGCAGATTACTTGGAGCAAGAGACTAGGGTAAGGGCAACAACATTTTTTGAAACAATTAAAAATCCGTTGTGGAGGGTTTCCCGGCACATGATGCATGGGTTGGTGATGTGGATAGATGAGTGGGGGCACATTTGGGAGACAGCACATGGCAGGTGGTGTTATCTCACACGTCTCAACAAGAGATTCATCATTGTGCATGAGGTAGCATCAAGAACCAGACACTTGCAGATCTTTTGATCCTCCTTCATCAGTCACATCTCCACCTCAATGTAATTGGCAACAGATTGCTCCAAGTCCGGAGACCTATGTAGAACCGCATGAGTAAAAAACTGTTGTGAGCTGGGCGGGGCAGAATTGATTTTTCGGATGACCTCCACTGTTTTGGGGGTCATTGCTGTGGCGTTGGGTCGTCCACTTTAGTTGCCTCACTCATGGAAGGCTTCACTTCCAGCTCCGGTGTAATATCCTGCAATATAAAACAAAAATGAACTCCATGTAAAAATGTGTGTGTACAATACAATACAATACAAATGTGTGTGTACTTACCAGATCCAGACTCTCCGGTGCCTCCTCTTCCACAAGAGTGGGAGAATCTGGATCCAGATTACATTGTGACCTTAGTCTTGGCTCTTGCTCCAAAGTGAATTTCATGAGGTGATAATACCACAGCGTTGGCTTGTAAACCTCATCCGTCCCGGCTCCAGAATGTTGCGATTCCATGTACTTCTTGTGCTCCTACAAAAACACTGGAAATTTGCGATGTTCTTCTTTACCTAATCTAGGTCTGCAGCGCTGTTCCTGGATCTACTGTATCTGATCAGCTGGTCATATGCCCGATTCCTCTGTGTCCTGTTAGTATAGTCCACACTTATTACACACCACAGGCACTCGTTGTCGCGATACAATTCAATGAATCCAGACCAGAATTTGTGATTTTCCTCTGCTGACATATCTGTGGGAAAAATATTATATACAATTTATATACAAAGTACAAGTGTAATGTACACATCTGTGTCACACAACCTGTATAGTAATGCACAAACAGCAACTTGAATTGTGAGCACACAGCTGAAAATTAAAACAAATCTGCAGCACTGTTACACATTATTACACACCGTTATGCACATTACACATTATTACACACTGTTATGCCCATTACACATTATTACACACCGTTAGGCCCCTTGCACATTATACCACACAGCATAATGCCCATTACACATTATTACATCCATAATGCCCATTATACTTTATGCCACATACCATAATGCCCATTACTTATGCCACACCCCGTAATGCCCCTTACACATTATTACACATCCATAAGGCCCATTACATAATATGCCACACATTGTAATGCCCATTACACATTATTACACATCCATAATGCCCATTACTTATGCCACACCCCGTAATGCCCCTTACACATTATTACACATCCATAAGGCCCATTACATATTATGCCACACCCCGTAATGCCCCTTACACATTATTACACATCCATAAGGCCCATTACATATTATGCCACACACTGTAATGCCCATTACACATTATTACACACCGTAATGCCTGCGATCGCTTTCATCGTAGAAGCCGGCGCTCTCCGGCAACCCCTGTTACCCTGCAGCAACACGCCTGCGCATTGCAATGTGTTGCTGCCCTGTCACCGGGCAGCAACACGCCTGCAAATTGCGGGTTACACGCTTGCGCAGTTCAGACCCGATCGTACTACTGTGAGAAAATACAGCATGTGAACAGGTCTGAATGAGGATCACGGTGCGATATGTGCTCATTTTTTTACCATTGTGACTGTATAGTCATCGCACCGTGTGTAATGTATACAGCTTTATTCCTTCTATACGAACAGGGAAAGAAAGGTTCTACATAATATCTGTATTCAGAAGGCTACAGCCAGACGCAGGACAGCCGCACTACATGAGATGATGAGCAGTAATCTATATGTTCCCAGAAATTCCCCTGAGATGACAGGACACATGGATAATGTCCCTGATCAGAGGGTGGAACTGTCAAATACTGTGTCAGAGACAACTTTCTAAAGGTATATATATGTATTCCTGGACAGTATGTATATACACGGGTATGTATACATGATACCCAGATGATTCTATATAATCACAATATAACGGTGATTTCATATTCATCATTATCTTATCTATTATATTCACCCATTCTGTATTCAGCATATAAAGGAAAGTATAATCATATGAAAATGACAATATTCTATAGCGCAGTCTAGAAATCCCGCTGCATTACATTAGGTAAATATGAGTCACCCGTCTCATACATGCACAAAATACTACCATATGTATATGCACTTAGAGACGTTACAACACAGATATACTTAGCACCCTGTTATTCCTGGGATGCCACAAATCCACAATCCATCCATCATATCGCTCCAGACATATGAAAAATAAACACAACAATAAAAATAATATAGTGTGGTATTTCTGATCACAAATGTCCTAAAGTATAGCCACTTGGTATACAGAGCAGGGAATACATTGTGA
This sequence comes from Pseudophryne corroboree, assembly GCF_028390025.1. Classification (NCBI taxonomy): domain Eukaryota; kingdom Metazoa; phylum Chordata; class Amphibia; order Anura; family Myobatrachidae; genus Pseudophryne; species Pseudophryne corroboree. The sequence continues at coordinate 100,623 of NW_026967523.1, read as the reverse complement.
ACCCATTTCCAAGCGGTTTTCTTCCACCAATCGTTGCTCCCCTTCAATCAACAGGAAAGACACCACGTGTACCACCAATACATATATGTGCTTACATGAAGCTTACTTGTAAGCCACCTTGGTAATAGCGCCTACAGGTATCTTTTCCCTTTACTCTCCTCCGGTGTTTATGGATTACACTGCTTACTAGTGATGTGCACCGGACATTTTTCAGGTTTTATGTTTTGGTTTTTGATTCGGTTCCGCGGCCGTGTTTTGGATTCGGACACGTTTTGACAAAACCTCACCGAAAAATTTGGGTCGGATTCGGATGTGTTTTGGATTCGGGTGTTTTTTTCAAAAAACCCTAAAAAACAGTTTAAATCATAGAATTTGGGGGTCATATTGATCCCATAGTATTATTAACCTCAATAACCATAATTTCCACTCATTTTCAGTCTATTCTGAACACCTCACACCTCACAATATTATTTTTAGTCCTAAAATTTGCGCCGAGGTCGCTGGATGGCTAAGCTAAGCGACCCAAGTGGCCGACACAAACACCTGGCCCATCTAGGAGTGGCACTGCAGTGTCAGGCAGGGTGGCACTTCAAAAAAATTGTCCCCAAACAGCACATGATGCAAAGAAAAATTAAAGAAAAAAGAGGTGCAAGATGGAATTGTCCTTGGGCCCTCCCACCCACCCTTATGTTGTATAAACAGGACATGCACACTTTAATGAACCCATCATTTCAGCGACAGGGTCTGCCACACGACTGTGACTGAAATGACTGGTTGGTTTGGGCCCCCACCAAAAAAAGAAGCAATCAATCTCTCCTTGCACAAACTGGCTCTACAGAGGCAAGATGTCCACATCATCCTCCGATTCCTCACCCCTTTCATTGTGTACATCCCCCTCCTCACAGATTATTTATTCGTCCCCACTGGAATCCACCATCTCAGGTCCCTGGGTGCATGCCCCTCACTGCCCGCTTGGGATGGCCATTGCTGCATTACCTGTGTAATGCCCTCCTCCCTGTCTCCCCCCTCGCATCTCACCTGGTACATGCCCCTCACTGCCCGCTTGGGATGGCCATTGCTGTGTTACCTGTGTAATGCCCCCCCCGTCCTGTCTCCTCCCTCTCACACCTCACCTGGGTACATGCCCCTCACTGCCCGCTAGGAATGGCTATCACTGTGTTACCTTTGTAATGACTCCCCGCCCTGTCTCCCCCCTCACACCTCACCTGGGTACATGCCCCTCACTGTCCACTAGGGATGTCCATCACTGCATTACCTGGGTAATACCTCCCACCCTGTCTCCTCTCCCTCCTAACCTGGGTACATGAACCTCCCTGCCCACTAGGGATGGCCATCGCTGTGTTACCTGTGTAATGCCCCCGGCCCTGTCTCCCCCCTCTCACACCTCACCTGGGTACATGCCTGTCACTGCCCACTAGGGATGGTTATCACTGTGTTACCTGTGTAATGCCCCCTGCCCTGTCTCCCCCTCTCACACCTCACCTGGGTACATGCCTGTCACTGCCCGCTAGGGATGGCTATCACTGAATTACCTGTGTAATGCCCCCCACCCTGTCTCCCCCCTCTCACACCTCACCTGGGTACTTGCCCCTCACTGCCCACTAGGGGTGTCCAACACTGTATTACCTGTGTAATACCCCCTCCCTGTCTCCCCCTCTCACACCCCACCTGGGTACATGCCTCTCACTGCCCACTAGGGATGTGCATCACGGTGTTACCTGTGTAATGCCCCCGCCCTTTCTTCCTAACACCTAAGTGCCGTTTGGGGACAATATTACCCAGATGGACGCTGCCTCCTGCGGTTTTTTGTTTTGCCCTGAGGAAGCCAGATATCCAGCAGAATGCACATAGACGTTATTCCAATCCATTCATTCTCATTGTAACAACGAGACACACAGTGCCGCGTACACCGACACCGCTCACAGCGGAACACCGCGCTCACACACAAGGAGAGCGGGGGCAGCAATCAGTAACGGCTGGTCTGCCCGGGAGCTGCTGACAACCCTGCAGATAAATGAAAAGTCACTTACATACACATACAGAGCAGTTATACTCACTACCGGCTGTGCCACTAACACTACATTATCCATATTACTCCTACACCATGTGACATACACATACAGAGCAGTTATACTCACTACCGGCTGTGCCACTAACACTACATTATCCATATTACTGCTACGCCATGTGACATACACATACAGAGCAGTTATACTCACTACCGGCTGTGCCACTAACACTACATTATCCATATTACTCCTACACCATGTGACATACACATACAGAGCGGTTATACTCACTACCGGCTGTGCCACTAACACTACATTATCCATATTACTGCTACGCCATGTGACATACACATACAGAGCAGTTATACTCTGTACCGGCTGTGTCACTAACACTACATTATCCATATTACTGCTACACCATGTGACATACACATACAGAGCAGTTATACTCAGTACCGGCTGTGTCACTAACGCTACATTATCCATATTACTGCTACACCATGTGACATACACATACAGAGCAGTTATACTCACTACCGGCTGTGCCACTAACACTACATTATCCATATTACTGCTACACCATGTGACATACACATACAGAGCAGTTATACTCAGTACCGGCTGTGTCACTAACACTACATTATCCATATTACTGCTACACCATGTGACATATACATACAGAGCAGTTATACTCAGTACCGGCTGTGTCACTAACACTACATTATCCATATTACTGCTACACCATGTGACATACACATACAGAGCAGTTATACTCAGTACCGGCTGTGTCACTAACACTACATTATCCATATTACTGCTACACCATATGACATACACATACAGAGCAGTTATACTCAGTACCGGCTGTGCCACTAACACTACATTATCCATATTACTGCTACACCATGTGACATACACGTACAGAGCAGTTATACTCAGTACCGGCTGTGTCACTAACATTACATTATCCATATTACTGCTACACCATGTGACATACACATACAGAGCAGTTATACTCAGTACCGGCTGTGTCACTAACATTACATTATCCATATTACTGCTACACCATGTGACATACACATACAGAGCAGTTATACTCAGTACCGGCTGTGTCACTAACACTACATTATCCATATTACTGCTACACCATGTGACATACACATACAGAGCAGTTATACTCTGTACCGGCTGTGTCACTAACACTACATTATCCATATTACTGCTACACCATGTGACATACACATACAGAGCAGTTATACTCTGTACCGGCTGTGTCACTAACACTACATTATCCATATTACTACTACACCATGTGACATACACATACAGAGCAGTTATACTCAGTACCGGCTGTGTCACTAACATTACATTATCCATATTACTGCTACACCATGTGACATACACATACAGAGCAGTTATACTCAGTACCAGCTGTGTCACTAACACTACATTATCCATATTACTGCTACACAATGTGACATACACATACAGAGCAGTTATACTCAGTACCGGCTGTGTCACTAACGCTGCATTATCCATATTACTGCTACACCATGTGACATACACATACAGAGCAGTTATACTCAGTACCGGCTGTGTCACTAACGCTACATTATCCATATTACTGCTACGTCATGTGACATACACATACAGAGCAGTTATACTCAGTACCGGCTGTGTCACTAACGCTGCATTATCCATATTACTACTACACCATGTGACATACACATACAGAGCAGTTATACTCAGTACCGGCTGTGCCACTAACGCTACATTATCCATATTACTGCTACACCATGTGATATACACATACAGAGCAGTTATACTCAGTACCGGCTGTGTCACTAACATTACATTATCCATATTACTGCTACGCCATGTGACATATACATACAGAGCAGTTATACTCAGTACCGGCTGTGCTAATAACACTACATTATCCATATTACTGCTACGCCATGTGACATACATATACAGAGCAGTTATACTCAGTACCAGCTGTGTCACTAACACTACATTATCCATATTACTGCTACACCATGTGACATACACATACAGAGCAGTTATACTCAGTACCGGCTGTGTCACTAACATTACATTATCCATATTACTGCTACGCCATGTGACATACACATACAGAGCAGTTATACTCAGTACCGGCTGTGTCACTAACATTACATTATCCATATTACTGCTACACCATGTGACATATACATACAGAGCAGTTATACTCAGTACCGGCTGTGTCACTAACACTACATTATCCATATTACTGCTACACCATGTGACATACACATACAGAGCAGATATACTCAGTACCGGCTGTGTCACTAACATTACATTATCCATATTACTGCTACACCATGTGACATACACATACAGAGCAGTTATACTCAGTACCGGCTGTGTCACTAACGCTACATTATCCATATTACTGCTACACCATGTGACGTACACATACAGAGCAGTTATACTCAGTACCGGCTGTGTCACTAACGCTACATTATCCATATTACTGCTACACCATGTGACATACACTTACAGAGCAGATATACTCAGTACCGGCTATGTCACTAACGCTACATTATCCATATTACTGCTACACCATGTGACATACACTTACAGAGCAGTTATACTCAGTACCGGCTGTGTCACTAACACTACATTATCCATATTACTGCTACACCATGTGACATACACATACAAAGCAGTTATACTCAGTACCGGCTGTGTCACTAACAAAACATTATCCATATTACTGCTACACCATGTGATATACACATACAGAGCAGTTATACTCAGTACCTGCTGTGTCACTAACACTACATTATCCATATTACTGCTACACCATGTGACATACACATACAGAGCAGTTATACTCAGTACCGGCTGTGTCACTAACACTACATTATCCATATTACTGCTTCCCCATGGGCCCTCATTCCGAGTTGATCGCTCGCAAGGCGAATGTAGCAGAGTTACACACGCTAAGCCGCCGCCTACTGGGAGTGTATCTTAGCTTCTTAAAATTGCGACCGAAGTATGCGCAATATTGCGATTACAAACGAGTTAGCAGTTTCTGAGTAGCTTCAGACTTACTCTGCCTGTGCGATCAGTTCAGTGCTTGTCGTTCCTGGTTGACGACATAAACACACCCAGCGTTCGCCCAGGCACTCCCACCGTTTCCCCGGCCACTCCTGCGTTTTTTCCGGAAACGGTAGCGTTTTCAGCCACACGCCCCTAAAACGCTGTGTTTCCGCCCAGTAACACCCATTTCCTGTCAATCACAATGCGAACGTCGGAGCGATGAAAATGCCGTGAGTAAACTTACTTTCTTCATAGTAAAGTTACTTGGCGCAGTCGCAGTGCGAACATTGCGCATGCGCACTAAGAGAATTCTCACTGCGATGCAATGAAAAACTCAGAGCGAACAACTCGGAATGAGGGCCCATGTGACATACACATACAGAGCAGTTATACTCAGAACCAGCTGTGTCACTAATACTACATTATCCATATTACTGCTACACCATGTGATATACACATACAGAGCAGTTATACTCAGTACCGGCTGTGTCACTAACACTACATTATCCATATTACTGCTACACCATGTGACATACACATACAGAGCAGTTATACTCAGTACCGGCTGTGTCACTAACACTACATTATCCATATTACTGCTACACCATGTGACATACACATACAGCGCAGTTATACTCAGTACCGGCTGTGTCACTAACACTACATTATCCATATTACTGCTACGCCATGTGACATACACATACAGAGCAGTTATACTCAGTACCGGCTGTGTCACTAACACTACATTATCCATATTACTGCTACACCATGTGACATACACATACAGAGCAGTTATATTCAGTACCGGCTGTGTCACTAACATTACATTATACATATTACTGCTACACCATGTGACATACACAGCAGTTATACTCAGTACCGGCTGTGTCACTAACATTACATTATACATATTACTGCTACACCATGTGACATACACATACAGAGCAGTTATACTCAGTACCGGCTGTGTCACTAACGCTACATTATCTATATTACTGCTACACCATGTGACATACACATACAGAGCAGTTATACTCAGTACCGGCTGTGCCAATAACATTACATTATCCATATTACTGCTACACCATGTGACATACACATACAGAGCAGTTATACTCAGTACCGGCTGTGTCACTAACGCTACATTATCTATATTACTGCTACACCATGTGACATACACATACAGAGCAGTTATACTCAGTACCGGCTGTGTCACTAACATTACATTATCCATATTACTGCTACACCATGTGACATACACATACAGAGCAGTTATACTCAGTACCGGCTGTGTCACTAACGCTACATTATCCATATTACTGCTACGCCATGTGACATACACGTACAGAGCAGTTATACTCAGTACCGGCTGTGTCACTAACATTACATTATCCATATTACTGCTACACCATGTGACATACGCATACAGAGCAGTTATACTCAGTACCGGCTGTGTCACTAACACTACATTATCCATATTACTGCTACACCATGTGACATACACATACAGAGCAGTTATACTCAGTACCGGCTGTGTCACTAACACTACATTATCCATATTACTGCTACACCATGTGACATACACATACAGAGCAGTTATACTCAGTACCGGCTGTGTCACTAACACTACATTATCCATATTACTGCTACACCATGTGACATACACATACAGAGCAGTTATACTCAGTACCGGCTGTGCCAATAACGCTGCATTATACATATTACTGCTACACCATGTGACATACACATACAGAGCAGTTATACTCAGTACCGGCTGTGTCACTAACACTACATTATCCATATTACTGCTACACCATGTGACATACACATACAGAGCAGTTATACTCAGTACCGGCTGTGTCACTAACACTACATTATCCACATTACTGCTACACCATGTGACATACACATATAGAGCAGTTATACTCAGTACCGGCTGTGCCAATAACGCTGCATTATACATATTACTGCTACACCATGTGACATATACATACCAAGCAGTTATACTCAGTACCGGCTGTGTCACTAACGCTACATTATCCATATTACTGCTACACCATGTGACATACACATACAAAGCAGATATACTCAGTACCGGCTGTCTCACTAACGCTACATTATCCATATTACTGCTACACCATGTGACATACACATACAGAGCAGATATACTCAGTACCGGCTGTGTCACTAACACTACATTATCCATATTACTGCTACACCATGTGACATACACATACAGAGCAGTTATATTCAGTACCGGCTGTGTCACTAACATTACATTATACATATTACTGCTACACCATGTGACATACACAGCAGTTATACTCAGTACCGGCTGTGTCACTAACATTACATTATACATATTACTGCTACACCATGTGACATACACATACAGAGCAGTTATACTCAGTACCGGCTGTGTCACTAACGCTACATTATCTATATTACTGCTACACCATGTGACATACACATACAGAGCAGTTATACTCAGTACCGGCTGTGCCAATAACATTACATTATCCATGTTACTGCTACACCATGTGACATACACATACAGAGCAGTTATACTCAGTACCGGCTGTGTCACTAACGCTACATTATCTATATTACTGCTACACCATGTGACATACACATACAGAGCAGTTATACTCAGTACCGGCTGTGTCACTAACATTACATTATCCATATTACTGCTACACCATGTGACATACACATACAGAGCAGTTATACTCAGTACCGGCTGTGTCACTAACGCTACATTATCCATATTACTGCTACGCCATGTGACATACACGTACAGAGCAGTTATACTCAGTACCGGCTGTGTCACTAACATTACATTATCCATATTACTGCTACACCATGTGACATACGCATACAGAGCAGTTATACTCAGTACCGGCTGTGTCACTAACACTACATTATCCATATTACTGCTACACCATGTGACATACACATACAGAGCAGTTATATTCAGTACCGGCTGTGTCACTAACACTACATTATCCATATTACTGCTACACCATGTGACATACACATACAGAGCAGTTATACTCAGTACCGGCTGTGTCACTAACACTACATTATCCATATTACTGCTACACCATGTGACATACACATACAGAGCAGTTATACTCAGTACCGGCTGTGCCAATAACGCTGCATTATACATATTACTGCTACACCATGTGACATACACATACAGAGCAGTTATACTCAGTACCGGCTGTGTCACTAACACTACATTATCCATATTACTGCTACACCATGTGACATACACATACAGAGCAGTTATACTCAGTACCGGCTGTGTCACTAACACTACATTATCCACATTACTGCTACACCATGTGACATACACATATAGAGCAGTTATACTCAGTACCGGCTGTGCCAATAACGCTGCATTATACATATTACTGCTACACCATGTGACATATACATACCAAGCAGTTATACTCAGTACCGGCTGTGTCACTAACGCTACATTATCCATATTACTGCTACACCATGTGACATACACATACAAAGCAGATATACTCAGTACCGGCTGTCTCACTAACGCTACATTATCCATATTACTGCTACACCATGTGACATACACATACAGAGCAGATATACTCAGTACCGGCTGTGTCACTAACACTACATTATCCATATTACTGCTACACCATGTGACATACACATACAGAGCAGTTATACTCAGTACCGGCTGTGTCACTAACACTACATTATCCATATTACTGCTACACCATGTGACATACACATACAGAGCAGTTATACTCAGTACCGGCTGTGTCACTAACACTACATTATCCATATTACTGCTACACCATGTGACATACACATACAGAGCAGTTATACTCAGTACCGGCTGTGCCAATAACGCTGCATTATACATATTACTGCTACACCATGTGACATATACATACCAAGCAGTTATACTCAGTACCGGCTGTGTCACTAACGCTACATTATCCATATTACTGCTACACCATGTGACATACACATACAGAGCAGTTATACTCAGTACCGGCTGTGCCAATAACGCTGCATTATACATATTACTGCTACACCATGTGACATATACATACCAAGCAGTTATACTCAGTACCGGCTGTGTCACTAATACTACATTATCCATATTACTGCTACACCATGTGATATACACATACAGAGCAGTTATACTCAGTACCGGCTGTGTCACTAACACTACATTATCCATATTACTGCTACACCATGTGACATACACATACAGAGCAGTTATACTCAGTAACGGCTGTGTCACTAACACTACATTATCCATATTACTGCTACACCATGTGATATACACATACAGAGCAGTTATACTCACTACCAGCTGTGTCACTAACGCTACATTATCCATATTACTGCTACACCATGTGGCATACACATACAGAACAGTTATACTCAGTACCGGCTGTGCCAATAACACTACATTATCCATATTACTGCTACACCATGTGACATACACATACAGAGCAGTTATATTCAGTACTGGCTGTGTCACTAACGCTACATTATCTATATTACTGCTACACCATGTGACATACACATACAGAGCAGTTATACTCAGTACCGGCTGTGTCACTAACATTACATTATCCATATTACTGCTACACCATGTGACATACACATACAGAGCAGTTATACTCAGTACCGGCTGTGTCACTAACACTACATTATCCATATTACTGCTACACCATGTGACATACACATACAGAGCAGTTATACTCAGTACCGGCTGTGTCACTAACATTACATTATCCATATTACTGCTACACCATGTGACATACACATACAGAGCAGTTATACTCAGTACCGGCTGTGTCACTAACACTACATTATCCATATTACTGCTACGCCATGTGACATACACATACAGAGCAGTTATACTCAGTACCGGCTGTGCTAATAACGCTACATTATCCATATTACTGCTACACCATGTGACATACACATACAAAGCAGATATACTCAGTACCGGCTGTGTCACTAACACTACATTATCCATATTACTGCTACACCATGTGATATACACATACAGAGCAGTTATACTCAGTACCGGCTGTGCTAATAACACTACATTATCCATATTACTGCTACACCATGTGACATACACATACAGAGCAGTTATACTCAGTACCGGCTGTGCCAATAACGCTGCATTATACATATTACTGCTACACCATGTGACATACACATACAGAGCAGTTATACTCAGTACCGGCTGTGCCAATAACGCTGCATTATACATATTACTGCTACACCATGTGACATATACATACAGAGCAGCTATACTCACTACCTGCTGTGTCACTAACGCTACATTATCCATATTACTGCTACACCATGTGACATACACATACAAAGCAGATATACTCAGTACCGGCTGTGCTAATAACACTACATTATCCATATTACTGCTACACCATGTGACATACACATACAGAGCAGTTATACTCAGTACCGGCTGTGTCACTAACACTACATTATCCATATTACTGCTACACCATGTGGCATACACATACAGAGCAGTTATACTCAGTACCGGCTGTGTCACTAACGCTACATTATCCATATTACTGCTACACCATGTGACATACACATACAGAACAGTTATACTCAGTACCGGCTGTGTCACTAACGCTACATTATCCATATTACTGCTACACCATGTGGCATACACATACAGAACAGTTATACTCAGTACCGGCTGTGCCAATAACACTACATTATCCATATTACTGCTACACCATGTGACATACACATACAGAGCAGTTATATTCAGTACCGGCTGTGTCACTATCACTACATTATCCATATTACTGCTACACCATGTGACATACACATACACAGCAGATATACTCAGTACCGGCTGTGTCACTAACACTACATTATCCATATTACTGCTACACCATGTGACATACACATACAGAGCAGTTATACTCAGTACCGGCTGTGTCACTAACACTACATTATCCATATTACTGCTACGCCATGTGACATACACATACCGAGCAGTTATACTCAGTACCGGCTGTGTCACTAACATTACATTATCCATATTACTGCTACACCATGTGACATACACATACAGAGCAGTTATACTCAGTACCGGCTGTGCCACTAACGCTACATTATCCATATTACTGCTACACCATGTGACATACACATACAGAGCAGATATACTCAGTACCGGCTGTGTCACTAACGCTACATTATCCATATTACTGCTACACCATGTGACATACACATACAGAGCAGATATACTCAGTACCGGCTGTGTCACTAACACTACATTATCCATATTACTGCTACACCATGTGACATACACATACAGAGCAGATATGCTCAGTACCGGCTGTGTCACTAACACTACATTATCCATATTACTGCTACACCATGTGACATACACATACAGAGCAGTTATACTCAGTACCGGCTGTGTCACTAACACTACATTATCCATATTACTGCTACACCATGTGACATACACATACAGAGCAGTTATACTCAGTACCGGCTGTGTCACTAACGCTACATTATCTATTTTACTGCTACACCATGTGACATACGCATACAGAGCAGTTATACTCAGTACCAGCTGTGTCACTAACGCTACATTATCTATATTACTGCTACACCATGTGACATACACATACAGAGCAGTTATACTCAGTACCGGCTGTGTCACTAACATTACATTATCCATATTACTGCTACACCATGTGACATACACATACAGAGCAGTTATACTCAGTACCGGCTGTGTCACTAACACTACATTATCCATATTACTGCTACACCATGTGACATACACATACAGAGCAGTTATACTCAGTACCGGCTGTGTCACTAACACTACATTATCCATATTACTGCTACACCATGTGACATACACATACAGCGCAGTTATACTCAGTACCGGCTGTGTCACTAACACTACATTATCCATATTACAGCTACACCATGTGACATACACATACAGAGCAGTTATATTCAGTACCGGCTGTGTCACTAACGCTACATTATCTATATTACTGCTACACCATGTGACATACACATACAGAGCAGTTATACTCAGTACCGGCTGTGTCACTAACATTACATTATCCATATTACTGCTACACCATGTGACATACACATACAGAGCAGTTATACTCAGTACCGGCTGTGTCACTAACACTACATTATCCATATTACTGCTACACCATGTGACATACACATACAGAGCAGTTATACTCAGTACCGGCTGTGTCACTAACATTACATTATCCATATTACTGCTACACCATGTGACATACGCATACAGAGCAGTTATACTCAGTACCGGCTGTGTCACTAACACTACATTATCCACATTACTGCTACACCATGTTACATACACATATAGAGCAGTTATACTCAGTACCGGCTGTGCCAATAACGCTGCATTATACATATTACTGCTACACCATGTGACATATACATACCAAGCAGTTATACTCAGTACCGGCTGTGTCACTAACGCTACATTATCCATATTACTGCTACACCAAGTGACATACACATACAAAGCAGATATACTCAGTACCGGCTGTCTCACTAACGCTACATTATCCATATTACTGCTACACCATGTGACATACACATACAGAGCAGATATACTCAGTACCGGCTGTGTCACTAACACTACATTATCCATATTACTGCTACACCATGTGACATACACATACAGAGCAGATATACTCAGTACCGGCTGTGTCACTAACACTACATTATCCATATTACTGCTACACCATGTGACATACACATACAGAGCAGTTATACTCAGTACCGGCTGTGTCACTAACACTACATTATCCATATTACTGCTACACCATGTGACATACACATACAGAGCAGTTATACTCAGTACCGGCTGTGCCAATAACGCTGCATTATACATATTACTGCTACACCATGTGACATACACATACAGAGCAGTTATACTCAGTACCGGCTGTGCCAATAACGCTGCATTATACATATTACTGCTACACCATGTGACATATACATACCAAGCAGTTATACTCAGTACCGGCTGTGTCACTAACGCTACATTATCCATATTACTGCTACACCATGTGACATACACATACAGAGCAGTTATACTCAGTACCGGCTGTGTCACTAACACTACATTATCCATATTACTGCTACACCATGTGACATACACATACAGAGCAGTTATACTCAGTACCGGCTGTGTCACTAACACTACATTATCCATATTACTGCTACACCATGTGACATACACATACAGAGCAGTTATACTCAGTACCGGCTGTGTCACTAACACTACATTATCCATATTACTGCTACACCATGTGATATACACATACAGAGCAGTTATACTCACTACCAGCTGTGTCACTAACGCTACATTATCCATATTACTGCTACACCATGTGACATACACATACAGAACAGTTATACTCAGTACCGGCTGTGCCAATAACACTACATTATCCATATTACTGCTACACCATGTGACATACACATACAGAGCAGTTATATTCAGTACCGGCTGTGTCACTAACGCTACATTATCTATATTACTGCTACACCATGTGACATACACATACAGAGCAGTTATACTCAGTACCGGCTGTGTCACTAACATTACATTATCCATATTACTGCTACACCATGTGACATACACATACAGAGCAGTTATACTCAGTACCGGCTGTGTCACTAACACTACATTATCCATATTACTGCTACACCATGTGACATACACATACAGAGCAGTTATACTCAGTACCGGCTGTGCTAATAACACTACATTATCCATATTACTGCTACACCATGTGACATACACATACAGAGCAGTTATACTCAGTACCGGCTGTGCCAATAACGCTGCATTATACATATTACTGCTACACCATGTGACATATACATACCAAGCAGTTATACTCAGTACCGGCTGTGTCACTAACGCTACATTATCCATATTACTGCTACACCATGTGACATACACATACAGAGCAGTTATATTCAGTACCGGCTGTGTCACTAACACTACATTATCCATATTACTGCTACACCATGTGACATACACATACAGAGCAGTTATACTCAGTACCGGCTGTGTCACTAACACTACATTATCCATATTACTGCTACACCATGTGACATACACATACAGAGCAGTTATACTCAGTACCGGCTGTGCCAATAACACTACATTATCCATATTACTGCTACACCATGTGACATACACATACAGAGCAGTTATACTCAGTACCGGCTGTGTCACTAACACTACATTATCCATATTACTGCTACACCATGTGACATACACATACAGAGCAGTTATACTCAGTACCGGCTGTGCCAATAACACTACATTATCCATATTACTGCTACACCATGTGACATACACATACAGAGCAGTTATATTCAGTACCGGCTGTGTCACTAACGCTACATTATCTATATTACTGCTACACCATGTGACATACACATACAGAGCAGTTATACTCAGTACCGGCTGTGTCACTAACATTACATTATCCATATTACTGCTACACCATGTGACATACACATACAGAGCAGTTATACTCAGTACCGGCTGTGTCACTAACACTACATTATCCATATTACTGCTACACCATGTGACATACACATACAGAGCAGTTATACTCAGTACCGGCTGTGCTAATAACACTACATTATCCATATTACTGCTACACCATGTGACATACACATACAGAGCAGTTATACTCAGTACCGGCTGTGCCAATAACGCTGCATTATACATATTACTGCTACACCATGTGACATATACATACCAAGCAGTTATACTCAGTACCGGCTGTGTCACTAACGCTACATTATCCATATTACTGCTACACCATGTGACATACACATACAGAGCAGTTATATTCAGTACCGGCTGTGTCACTAACACTACATTATCCATATTACTGCTACACCATGTGACATACACATACAGAGCAGTTATACTCAGTACCGGCTGTGTCACTAACACTACATTATCCATATTACTGCTACACCATGTGACATACACATACAGAGCAGTTATACTCAGTACCGGCTGTGCCAATAACATTACATTATCCATATTACTGCTACACCATGTGACATACACATACAGAGCAGTTATACTCAGTACCAGCTGTGTCACTAACGCTACATTATCTATATTACTGCTACACCATGTGACGTACGCATACAGAGCAGTTATACTCAGTACCGGCTGTGTCACTAACATTACATTATCTATATTACTGCTACACCATGTGACATACACATACAGAGCAGTTATACTCAGTACCGGCTGTGCCAATAACATTACATTATCCATATTACTGCTACACCATGTGACATACACATACAGAGCAGTTATACTCAGTACCAGCTGTGTCACTAACGCTACATTATCTATATTACTGCTACACCATGTGACATACACATACAGAGCAGTTATACTCAGTACCGGCTGTGCCAATAACATTACATTATCCATATTACTGCTACACCATGTGACATACACATACAGAGCAGTTATACTCAGTACCAGCTGTGTCACTAACGCTACATTATCTATATTACTGCTACACCATGTGACGTACGCATACAGAGCAGTTATACTCAGTACCGGCTGTGTCACTAACATTACATTATCTATATTACTGCTACACCATGTGACATACACATACAGAGCAGTTATACTCAGTACCGGCTGTGCCAATAACATTACATTATCCATATTACTGCTACACCATGTGACATACACATACAGAGCAGTTATACTCAGTACCAGCTGTGTCACTAACGCTACATTATCTATATTACTGCTACACCATGTGACATACGCATACAGAGCAGTTATACTCAGTACCAGCTGTGTCACTAACGCTACATTATCTATATTACTGCTACACCATGTGACATACACATACAGAGCAGTTATACTCAGTACCGGCTGTGTCACTAACATTACATTATCCATATTACTGCTACACCATGTGACATACACATACAGAGCAGTTATACTCAGTACCGGCTGTGTCACTAACATTACATTATCCATATTACTGCTACACCATGTGACATACACATACAGAGCAGTTATATTCAGTACCGGCTGTGTCACTATCACTACATTATCCATATTACTGCTACACCATGTGACATACACATACAGAGCAGATATACTCAGTACCGGCTGTGTCACTAACACTACATTATCCATATTACTGCTACGCCATGTGACATACACATACAAAGCAGATATACTCAGTACCGGCTGTGTCACTAACACTACATTATCCATATTACTACTACACCATGTTACATACACATACAAAGCAGTTATACTCAGTACCGGCTGTGTCACTAACACTACATTATCCATATTACTGCTACGCCATGTGACATACACATACAGAGCAGTTATACTCAGTACCGGCTGTGTCACTAACATTACATTATCCATATTACTGCTACACCATGTGACATACACATACACAGCAGATATACTCAGTACCGGCTGTGTCACTAACACTACATTATCCATATTACTGCTACACCATGTGACATACACATACAGAGCAGATATACTCAGTACCGGCTGTCTCACTAACGCTACATTATCCATATTACTGCTACACCATGTGACATACACATACAGAGCAGTTATACTCAGTACCTGCTGTGTCACTAACACTACATTATCCATATTACTGCTACACCATGTGACATACACATACAGAGCAGTTATACTCAGTACCGGCTGTGTCACTAACGCTACATTATCCATATTACTGCTACACCATGTGACATACACGTACAGAGCAGTTATACTCAGTACCGGCTGTGTCACTAACACTACATTATCCATATTACTGCTACACCATGTGACGTACACATACAGAGCAATTATACTCAGTACAGGCTGTGTCACAAACAATACATTATCCATATTACTGCTACGCCATGTGACATACACATACAGAGCAGTTATACTCAGTACCGGCTGTGTCACTAACACTACATTATCCATATTACTGCTACACCATGTGACATACACATACAGAGCAGTTATACTCAGTACCGGCTGTGTCACTAACGCTACATTATCCATATTACTGCTACACCATGTGACATACACATACAGAGCAGTTATACTCAGTACCGGCTGTGTCACTAACACTACATTATCCATATTACTGCTACACCATGTGATATACACATACAGAGCAGTTATACTCAGAACCGGCTGTGTCACTAACATTACATTATACATATTACTGCTACGCCATGTGACATACACATACAGAGCAGTTATACTCAGTACCGGCTGTGCCACTAACATTACATTATCCATATTACTGCTACGCCATGTGACATACACATACAGAGCAGTTATACTCAGTACCGGCTGTGCCACTAACATTGCATTATCCATATTACTGCTACACCATGTGACATACACATACAGAGCAGTTATACTCAGTACCGGCTGTGTCACTAACATTACATTATACATATTACTGCTACGCCATGTGACATACACATACAGAGCAGTTATACTCAGTACCGGCTGTGTCACTAACACTACATTATCCATATTACTGCTACGCCATGTGACATACACATACAGAGCAGTTATACTCAGTACCGGCTGTGTCACTAACACTACATTATCCATATTACTGCTACGCCATGTGACATACACATACAGAGCAGTTATACTCAGTACCGGCTGTGCCACTAACATTGCATTATCCATATTACTGCTACACCATGTGACATACACATACAGAGCAGTTATACTCAGTACCGGCTGTGCCACTAACATTACATTATCCATATTACTGCTACGCCATGTGACATACACATACAGAGCAGTTATACTCAGTACCGGCTGTGCCACTAACATTGCATTATCCATATTACTGCTACACCATGTGACATACACATACAGAGCAGTTATACTCAGTACCGGCTGTGTCACTAACATTACATTATACATATTACTGCTACGCCATGTGACATACACATACAGCGCAGTTATACTCAGTACCGGCTGTGTCACTAACACTACATTATCCATATTACAGCTACACCATGTGACATACACATACAGAGCAGTTATATTCAGTACCGGCTGTGTCACTAACGCTACATTATCTATATTACTGCTACACCATGTGACATACACATACAGAGCAGTTATACTCAGTACCGGATGTGTCACTAACATTACATTATCCATATTACTGCTACACCATGTGACATACACATACAGAGCAGTTATACTCAGTACCGGCTGTGTCACTAACACTACATTATCCATATTACTGCTACACCATGTGACATACACATACAGAGCAGTTATACTCAGTACCGGCTGTGTCACTAACATTACATTATCCATATTACTGCTACACCATGTGACATACGCATACAGAGCAGTTATACTCAGTACCGGCTGTGTCACTAACACTACATTATCCATATTACTGCTACGCCATGTGACATACACATACAGAGCAGTTATACTCAGTACCGGCTGTGCCAATAACGCTGCATTATACATATTACTGCTACACCATGTGACATACACATACAGAGCAGTTATACTCAGTACCGGCTGTGTCACTAACACTACATTATCCATATTACTGCTACACCATGTGACATACACATACAGAGCAGTTATACTCAGTACTGGCTGTGTCACTAACACTACATTATCCACATTACTGCTACACCATGTTACATACACATATAGAGCAGTTATACTCAGTACCGGCTGTGCCAATAACGCTGCATTATACATATTACTGCTACACCATGTGACATATACATACCAAGCAGTTATACTCAGTACCGGCTGTGTCACTAACGCTACATTATCCATATTACTGCTACACCAAGTGACATACACATACAAAGCAGATATACTCAGTACCGGCTGTCTCACTAACGCTACATTATCCATATTACTGCTACACCATGTGACATACACATACAGAGCAGATATACTCAGTACCGGCTGTGTCACTAACACTACATTATCCATATTACTGCTACACCATGTGACATACACATACAGAGCAGATATACTCAGTACCGGCTGTGTCACTAACACTACATTATCCATATTACTGCTACACCATGTGACATACACATACAGAGCAGTTATAATCAGTACCGGCTGTGTCACTAACACTACATTATCCATATTACTGCTACACCATGTGACATACACATACAGAGCAGTTATACTCAGTACCGGCTGTGCCAATAACGCTGCATTATACATATTACTGCTACACCATGTGACATATACATACCAAGCAGTTATACTCAGTACCGGCTGTGTCACTAACGCTACATTATCCATATTACTGCTACACCATGTGACATACACATACAGAGCAGTTATACTCAGTACCGGCTGTGTCACTAACACTACATTATCCATATTACTGCTACACCATGTGACATACACATACAGAGCAGTTATACTCAGTACCGGCTGTGTCACTAACACTACATTATCCATATTACTGCTACACCATGTGACATACACATACAGAGCAGTTATACTCAGTACCGGCTGTGTCACTAACACTACATTATCCATATTACTGCTACACCATGTGATATACACATACAGAGCAGTTATACTCACTACCAGCTGTGTCACTAACGCTACATTATCCATATTACTGCTACACCATGTGACATACACATACAGAACAGTTATACTCAGTACCGGCTGTGCCAATAACACTACATTATCCATATTACTGCTACACCATGTGACATACACATACAGAGCAGTTATACTCAGTACCGGCTGTGTCACTAACACTACATTATCCATATTACTGCTACACCATGTGACATACACATACAGAGCAGTTATACTCAGTACCGGCTGTGCCAATAACACTACATTATCCATATTACTGCTACACCATGTGACATACACATACAGAGCAGTTATATTCAGTACCGGCTGTGTCACTAACGCTACATTATCTATATTACTGCTACACCATGTGACATACACATACAGAGCAGTTATACTCAGTACCGGCTGTGTCACTAACATTACATTATCCATATTACTGCTACACCATGTGACATACACATACAGAGCAGTTATACTCAGTACCGGCTGTGTCACTAACACTACATTATCCATATTACTGCTACACCATGTGACATACACATACAGAGCAGTTATACTCAGTACCGGCTGTGCTAATAACACTACATTATCCATATTACTGCTACACCATGTGACATACACATACAGAGCAGTTATACTCAGTACCGGCTGTGCCAATAACGCTGCATTATACATATTACTGCTACACCATGTGACATATACATACCAAGCAGTTATACTCAGTACCGGCTGTGTCACTAACGCTACATTATCCATATTACTGCTACACCATGTGACATACACATACAGAGCAGTTATATTCAGTACCGGCTGTGTCACTAACACTACATTATCCATATTACTGCTACACCATGTGACATACACATACAGAGCAGTTATACTCAGTACCGGCTGTGTCACTAACACTACATTATCCATATTACTGCTACACCATGTGACATACACATACAGAGCAGTTATACTCAGTACCGGCTGTGCCAATAACATTACATTATCCATATTACTGCTACACCATGTGACATACACATACAGAGCAGTTATACTCAGTACCAGCTGTGTCACTAACGCTACATTATCTATATTACTGCTACACCATGTGACGTACGCATACAGAGCAGTTATACTCAGTACCGGCTGTGTCACTAACATTACATTATCTATATTACTGCTACACCATGTGACATACACATACAGAGCAGTTATACTCAGTACCGGCTGTGCCAATAACATTACATTATCCATATTACTGCTACACCATGTGACATACACATACAGAGCAGTTATACTCAGTACCAGCTGTGTCACTAACGCTACATTATCTATATTACTGCTACACCATGTGACATACGCATACAGAGCAGTTATACTCAGTACCAGCTGTGTCACTAACGCTACATTATCTATATTACTGCTACACCATGTGACATACACATACAGAGCAGTTATACTCAGTACCGGCTGTGTCACTAACATTACATTATCCATATTACTGCTACACCATGTGACATACACATACAGAGCAGTTATACTCAGTACCGGCTGTGTCACTAACACTACATTATCCATATTACTGCTACACCATGTGACATACACATACAGAGCAGTTATATTCAGTACCGGCTGTGTCACTATCACTACATTATCCATATTACTGCTACACCATGTGACATACACATACAGAGCAGATATACTCAGTACCGGCTGTGTCACTAACACTACATTATCCATATTACTGCTACGCCATGTGACATACACATACAGAGCAGTTATACTCAGTACCGGCTGTGTCACTAACATTACATTATCCATATTACTGCTACACCATGTGACATACACATACAGAGCAGATATACTCAGTACCGGCTGTCTCACTAACGCTACATTATCCATATTACTGCTACACCATGTGACATACACATACAGAGCAGTTATACTCAGTACCTGCTGTGTCACTAACACTACATTATCCATATTACTGCTACACCATGTGACATACACATACAGAGCAGTTATACTCAGTACCGGCTGTGTCACTAACGCTACATTATCCATATTACTGCTACACCATGTGACATACACGTACAGAGCAGTTATACTCAGTACCGGCTGTGTCACTAACACTACATTATCCATATTACTGCTACACCATGTGACGTACACATACAGAGCAATTATACTCAGTACAGGCTGTGTCACAAACAATACATTATCCATATTACTGCTACGCCATGTGACATACACATACAGAGCAGTTATACTCAGTACCGGCTGTGTCACTAACACTACATTATCCATATTACTGCTACACCATGTGACATACACATACAGAGCAGTTATACTCAGTACCGGCTGTGTCACTAACGCTACATTATCCATATTACTGCTACACCATGTGACATACACATACAGAGCAGTTATACTCAGTACCGGCTGTGTCACTAACACTACATTATCCATATTACTGCTACACCATGTGATATACACATACAGAGCAGTTATACTCAGAACCGGCTGTGTCACTAACATTACATTATACATATTACTGCTACGCCATGTGACATACACATACAGAGCAGTTATACTCAGTACCGGCTGTGCCACTAACATTACATTATCCATATTACTGCTACGCCATGTGACATACACATACAGAGCAGTTATACTCAGTACCGGCTGTGCCACTAACATTGCATTATCCATATTACTGCTACACCATGTGACATACACATACAGAGCAGTTA
This sequence comes from Pseudophryne corroboree, assembly GCF_028390025.1. Lineage (NCBI taxonomy): Eukaryota > Metazoa > Chordata > Amphibia > Anura > Myobatrachidae > Pseudophryne > Pseudophryne corroboree. The sequence continues at coordinate 78,037 of NW_026967523.1, read as the reverse complement.
TACTCAGTACCGGCTGTGTCACTAACATTACATTATACATATTACTGCTACGCCATGTGACATACACATACAGAGCAGTTATACTCAGTACCGGCTGTGTCACTAACACTACATTATCCATATTACTGCTACGCCATGTGACATACACATACAGAGCAGTTATACTCAGTACCGGCTGTGCCACTAACATTGCATTATCCATATTACTGCTACACCATGTGACATACACATACAGAGCAGTTATACTCAGTACCGGCTGTGTCACTAACATTACATTATACATATTACTGCTACGCCATGTGACATACACATACAGAGCAGTTATACTCAGTACCGGCTGTGTCACTAACATTACATTATACATATTACTGCTACGCCATGTGACATACACATACAGAGCAGTTATACTCAGTACCGGCTGTGTCACTAACATTACATTATACATATTACTGCTACGCCATGTGACATACACATACAGAGCAGTTATACTCAGTACCGGCTGTGTCACTAACACTACATTATCCATATTACTGCTACGCCATGTGACATACACATACAGAGCAGTTATACTCAGTACCGGCTGTGCCACTAACATTACATTATCCATATTACTGCTACACCATGTGACATACACATACAGAGCAGTTATACTCAGTACCGGCTGTGTCACTAACGCTACATTATCCATATTACTGCTACACCATGTGACATACACATACAGAGCAGTTATACTCAGTACCGGCTGTGTCACTAACATTACATTATACATATTACTGCTACGCCATGTGACATACACATACAGAGCAGTTATACTCAGTACCGGCTGTGTCACTAACACTACATTATCCATATTACTGCTACGCCATGTGACATACACATACAGAGCAGTTATACTCAGTACCGGCTGTGTCACTAACACTACATTATCCATATTACTGCTACGCCATGTGACATACACATACAGAGCAGTTATACTCAGTACCGGCTGTGTCACTAACATTACATTATACATATTACTGCTACGCCATGTGACATACACATACAGAGCAGTTATACTCAGTACCGGCTGTGTCACTAACACTACATTATCCATATTACTGCTACGCCATGTGACATACACATACAGAGCAGTTATACTCAGTTCCGGCTGTGCCACTAACATTACATTATCCATATTACTGCTACACCATGTGACATACACATACAGAGCAGTTATACTCAGTACCGGCTGTGTCACTAACATTACATTATCCACATTACTGCTACACCATGTGACATACACATACAGAGCAGATATACTCAGTACCGGCTGTGAGGAAACCACGCTTCACTGGGATGGTGGTTACCCTCTGTGGGATTCAATTCACTCGGGCAGATCAGAATATATAAAAAATAAGTCTTTATTATGACAGCACAACACCATAAAATAGTCACATGTTACAGGGTAATTGGTAGCACATATCCTCCAGCAGCCTCTTGCAGTCAGCATCCATAAGTAGCAATAGAAGTAATCTGTATCCTTACCACTACCTCTTGCTAGACAGTCCTGTGTCCCCCAGCCTGGGGTACTGGCTCACACTGACCCTGTCTTGGTAGGGTTTCCTCTGGTGGCACAACGATGCCCAGCTCAGAGTGTTTCCTGCTGATGTCTTATTCACAGGATCCACCACAATAGACTCCCTTCCATTGAGACCTGCTCTCCTTATATACCTGACTGGCAGATCCCCTCTGGTGCCAAACAGTCTACTCAAGAGGTTGGGTCAGGATATTCCAAGGCTATTTCAGCCAGTATAGTGCTGTGGAGAGCCATTGTACATCCTCTGGGAGTTCTAACCTAATTACCTCCCAGATGACCTGATGACCTAGATACATAACTTGGGCTGGCAGCTAGCTATCTTACCAGTCACTCAGTCATTGTTCTGATTACATTACCAGCAACACCTATCACACCTCACACAATGGACTCACATATGTGATACAAATGGTAATGACCTAGCACAGCTGCCTGGCTCTCCTCATGTCACACACTATGGCCTGTCCTGCTATAGTCACACAGTATGGCAATTGTCTTTATATCTCCAATACATACCATATTGCAGGTAATAGCAAGGACAATAAATACCTAATAACATGAAATAACAATATACATGATACCCCTAGGCTCTGGTGTATATACCTAGACTGGGCCAAGGATTAAAAAGTACATTATACTGAGAGAAACGAGTGATGAATATAAAGGTTCTCAGTCCAAGTCCATCTCGTTTCGTTACATATACCTCCCCCACTTTTTAAACTTGAGCCCCAGTCTCTTCTGCAGACACTACTGCAGGTTGTATGTTGACCTCCGCATGTTGAAACAATTCCTGCTGGTCTGTGCACCACTTCCAGCGTTTACTTGTTGTCCCATGTTGTTCTCTTGTAACCACCAGCACCAGTCAGTTCCCCGAACCTCTGAAGGAAGTCTCTGTCTCCTTCTCCAGTAGCTAGTCTGAGCCCTACTGTCTGAGTGACCTACCCACTGCCTTTCCTTGGTTGACTGGGGCCCTGCCTGGCTGCGCCTCCACCTCCCCCAGTTCCTATCTGTCCTGGGGTTACTTATTTCCCCAGTCTGCGCCCGCTTATGGACTGACTGCCTGCAGGATTCCTGCTGCTCTTTACCTCCCCCAGGGACTACTGACAGTGATAGCACACAGTCCTCAATGTCTTGCTGTCTATGCTGCCTACCCTCCTCCTGTGTCTGACTGTCACTGATGCAGCCGTGCTGTAACTTATTCTGGCAATCTGCACAGTTGGCTATGTAGCGATCTACATCCCTTGCTAAACCTAACCACATGAAATGCTGCCTGAGCCGGGCTCTTGTTCTCCGTTTTCCCCAGTGACTGGTACCTGCCCTATGGGCCTGAGCTAGGAACAGACCCCGATATTCGGGTGGGACTACTAGCCTGTACTTATGATTTGGACTGGACACGGTATGCAGTAATCCATCCATCCAAACACATTCCTCTGGCATCCCGGTCTCATGTGCCCTATCTGCAATTGCCCGCATCCCATCTTGTTCTGGATCTAGTAACTGGGCTTCTTGCAGTCTAGACTTAGCCTCCTCCCCTAGGACTAACACCCCCTCAGGATGGTCTTGGCTACTCACCCTCAGAGGTCCGGAGGTGGGGAAAATGGGTTGCTGATACCCAGTTGTCACTGGTGTGTAGTGGTGAAAGTTCTTCCTTTGCCTGTTGCTTTGCTTTTCACCAACAATAACATTGCAAGTGGCATTTACCCCCCTCGCCTCTGGCGCATCAGGGAGGTAATGTTTGGTTTCCCAATTATGGCTCCTGCCAACAACACCTGTGGCTGGGGATTGATCCAACTGACCTCTCTTTCTGGGACACTCCCGACGGAGATGCCCCCAATGTCCACATCGATGGCACCGCTTCCAGACTTCTCCCAAGTGTCCTCGGTTGCTGGGTCGCATTGGGCCTTCCTTCTGCCCCTTTTGTGGCTTTTCCTGGGACTGTGGCTTCCACTTGGCCACCCAATCCTGAAGGTTGAGTAAAATGTCAGGCAGCCATGCTTTTACTGACCCAAGACCTTTTTTCAAGATCCACCCACTCAGAACTTCCTGCAGCTCTCGGCAAAGCTGATCGTAGTCACAGCTTCCACTGCGCACTGCTGACTGGCCTGTGGTGGGTTTGGTCTGCACGGTAGCTGCAATCTCAGGAATCTTTACTGGCTGTTCCTGAAAGAGTAGTGCCAGGTCTGTGGACTCCAGTGGCGTCTGCTCCTCAGGAAGTGAGGTGGTGTAGTAACTCACCCCAGTTTCCTTGGACCATTCCCCCACCACTTCTGGGAAGTTCTCCTGCCTTTCCTTAATAACGCTCACCTCAGATGGTTTTGCAAATAGCATGGCTCCATCACTCAGTACCAACATACGGGGTTGCTCCTTGTCCACACCTGATTGCCTGGCATCCAGAATCTCTGCTACATGAGTCCCAACTAAAGATAATTCTATTGCTGGGACCTCCACTGTTTTCATACCGATTGCCTCATCGAGTAGGGACATGTCCCATTGGTGTAGTTTTCCCACTAGCTGTGTCCTGGAGTCATCACGGGTAGTAGAAATTTTCCTTGCCCGGCATATTTCCTGGATCCGCTTCAGGTTTAGGGAGCTGTATCTCTTCATGGCTCACGTTTCTTATAAGTCCTCTGACTGGCTTTCTCTGAGTGCTGTGTTTCCCGTGTTGTGCTGTCCCTGCAAGGCTCTTGGACTGCAAACGCTTGCATTCCTCGCAGCCTCCCGGTTCTTGTGATACCGGACCGAGTGATCCCACTGCTGCCGCCAATTGTGAGGAAACCACGCTTCACTGGGATGGTGGTTACCCTCTGTGGGATTCAATTCACTCGGGCAGATCAGAATATATAAAAAATAAGTCTTTATTATGACAGCACAACACCATAAAATAGTCACATGTTACAGGGTAATTGGTAGCACATATCCTCCAGCAGACTCTTGCAGTCAGCATCCATAAGTAGCAATAGAAGTAATCTGTATCCTTACCACTACCTCTTGCTAGACAGTCCTGTGTCCCCCAGCCTGGGGTACTGGCTCACACTGACCCTGTCCTGGTAGGGTTTCCTCTGGTGGCACAATGATGCCCAGCTCAGAGTGTTTCCTGCTGATGTCTGATTCACAGGATCCACCACAATAGACTCCCTTCCATTGAGACCTGCTCTCCTTATATACCTGACTGGCAGATCCCCTCTGGTGCCAAACAGTCTACTCAAGAGGTTGGGTCAGGATATTCCAAGGCTATATCAGCCAGTATAGTGCTGTGGAGAGCCATTGTACATCCTCTGGGAGTTCTAACCTAATTACCTCCCAGATGACCTGATGACCTAGATAAATAACTTGGGCTGGCAGCTAGCTATTTTAGCAGTCACTCAGTCATTGTTCTGATTACATTACCAGCAACACCTATCACACCTCACACAATGGACTCACATATGTGATACAAATGGTAATGAACTAGCACAGCTGCCTGGCTGTCCTCCTGTCACACATTATGACCTGTCCTGCTATAGGCACACAGTATGGCAATTGTCTTTATATCTCCAATACATACCATATTGCAGGTAATAGCAAGACACTAAATACCTAATAACATGAAATAACACATGATACACCTATGCTCTGGTGTATGTACCTAGACTGGGCCAAGGATTAAAAAGTACATTATACTGAGAGAAACGAGTGATGAATAAAAAGGTTCTCAGTCCAAGTCCATCTCGTTTCGTTACACCGTCTATACCCCATGGTCCTTACGGAGTCCCCAGCATCCTCTAGGACGTAAGAGAAAACTATAGTTAATGAAGAAAGTAGTGGAATTGGTAGAAGAATGATATAGGTTATTGTATGCAAACTCAGCAAATGGGAGGTAATCCATCCAGTCTTCCTGAGCAGGGGACATGAACGTCCGTAAGAAAGTTTCCAGATCTTGGTCGACTCTTTCAGTCTGTCCATCAGTCTGGGGATGGTAGGCTGAAGAGAAATACAACTTGATTCCTAGGACAGAGCTGAGAGCTTTCCAGAACTTGGTGACAAATTTAGGACCCTGATCAGAAACTATTTCCTGTGGAAGGCCAAGCAAATGAAAAATCCATGAGAAAAACAATTTGGATAGCTGAGGAGCAAAGGGAAGACCAGTGAGGGGTATGAAGTGAGCCTTCTTCGAAAATCATTCCACAATGACCCAAATGGTGTTGTGCCCTCTGGAGACTGGCAAATTGGTTATGAAATTCAGAGAGATGCGAGTCCAAGGCTTTTGAGGTGTTGGAAGTGGATGAAGAAGACCCGAGGGAGATGTTCGTGGACTTTTATGTTGAACACACTTGCAAAAGGCTGCTACAAATTCAAGGACATCCGTTTTAAGATGAGGACACCAGTAGAATCGCTGAATGAATTTGAGAGTCTTAAGACCACTGGCATGACCCATGAAATATAAAGAATGAGCCCACGTAAGTAATTTCATGCAAAATTTTGGTGCTACAGAAGTTCTCCCAGGAGGAGGTAGAGGAACAATACGAGTTGAAGCAAATGAAGCCGGATTCAGAATAAATTGTTTCTCAGAGGAATTGAGTGAATCATCCGTTTAAAAAGAATAAGAAAGTGCATCTGCTCTTCGATTGAAGGTTCCTTGGCAGTTAAAGAGTTTGAATGAGAACTGAGAGAAGAAAATAGCCCACCTGGCTTGCTATGGGTTTAAACAACGAGTTTAAACAATGGGTTTAAGCCATCATGGAAGGACTTGGAGAAGACGGGATGGGAGAAGATTCTGAATGATCAGGACTGGGGCTCAATGTTAGTTGATTAGGAAGAAGAAAAGGTCTCAAGTCAGTTTGAGAGGTTTCCTGTTGAGGACGAGGTTTAACTTTCTTATGAGATGATTCTCCAGCTCTGCCCATTCTTCAGCATAACATTACGGAGATTAGAGAACAAGGTCAGGAGGCCAGTAGCGACATAGATGAAGTTTAGAAGTGTTGAAATAGGGAGGCATCAGTGAGCACAGACCCACAGTGGCCATCGGTTACAGAAACATTGTGAGGTCAGTTGTTTATGGGTAATCGCAAGAAGGTGCCATCCTTGAGCGGTAAAGTAATTTATAGGAGCCAGCAACTGGAGCCTGCTACTGTCCTGGACACATGGACTGTTACACCGTAGCTATACTGATGCCCCAAGAGCTCGAATTGGATCTTGCGGGGATTGAGGGGAGCAGGAGGGGAAAAAAAACCTAGCAGCAGTCAAACAGTACAGAGGATGTTGTCAGCACAGTCTGCCACCAGAGGGAGTCGACAGAGCAGGAGTGGAGGCCAGGCATCAGACGCCAGGAGAGCAGCTCCACTCCGTGTCTCCCACCACGGTCACAGCTGATCCCCAGTCAGCCTCTCCACACGACTCCAACAGCACGGCTAGGCACAAGAGTGGACAGGGCGCACAGCCCTCGGTGAGTAGCAGCGCTACCTCGCTGTGGTCCGGTCCGCGGTGGGATCACTGCACAACTTTACTCGCGGCTTTGGATCTGGGTGTAGGCCGCAACCTGCAAAAGCCAAATTAATGGCTCCCCGGCTCCGCAACCTACAAAACACACAGAGGGGCAAGAAAGGGCCCGAAATAGCCCGTAGGACAGATGTAAAAGGCAGAAAGGACCTATATAAGCAGGAGATCCTTTATCCTGCTGCCTTTCCAGTCAGGCCACACCCCCCGTGACATCATTTATTGATGTTGAAAACAAAAGTAATGTAGATTTTCGCACCAATCTAAGACCTGCGACTCTACTTTGGGAGCCACCTCCCTTCTTTTTTTTAAACAGTCCCCAGCTGGACGAGGATAACTGGAATGCCATTTCTTGGAATTCTAACTTCCTACTGGGCGTAACCCAAAATTTCCATCAGCTGTTTTGGGATGTTTTAAACACAGTTGCCTTAGTTTTTAAAACAGGCTCTACTGCCTCTTCTAAGGAGAGAATGGCTTACATAGCACTAATTAGCTCAGGTATGTCCACTGAGCGGAGACCTTCCGAAGGATGCTGAGGTCCATATTAGTACCATGGGGATGTACCAAAGCTCCCAGAACGGGCGGGAGAGCGTGGAGGTTCCTGTAGAACCGCTTGACCAAACTTGAGGTCATCAGAGGCCAAAGTATCAAACTTGTAAAACTTAGCAAACGTGTTCGACCCAGACCTAGTATCTGCTCGGCAAGTTGCAGCGCCGAGACACCCCAGGCAGCCGCCCAGGAAGAACCCACTTTACGAGTAGAGAGGGCCTGAACAGATTTTGGACACGGCAATCCTGCCGTAGAATATGCATGCTGGATGGTGAACTTGATCCAACGAGAAATCCTCTGTTTAGAAGCAGGACACACAATTTTCTTGGGATCATACAGGACAAACAGAGAGTTCGATTTTCTGTGACGAGCAGTCCTCTTCACACAGATCTTCAAAGGCCTCACAACATCCAAGGCATTTGAAGCAATTGAGGAGTCAGTAGCCACTGGCACCACAATAGGTTGGTTGATATGAAAAGCCGACACAACCTTAGGAAGGAACTGTTGACGTTCCTGAGTTCCGCCCTATCTTCATGGAAGACCAAACACGGACTTTTACAGGACAAGGCCCCCAATTCCGACACACATAGCGCAGAAACTAAGGCCAACAAAGTGACAGCCTTCATTTGAGAAACTGGACCTCAACCTCCTGTAGAGGCTCAAATCAATCTGATTCCAGGAAATGCAACACCACGTCAAAATCTCAGGGTGCCGTCGGCGCCACAAAGAGAGGCTGGATGTGCAGAACCGCTTTCAAAATGGTCTGAACCTCAGGGAGGGCAGCCAATTGTTTCTAGAAGAAAATGTATAAAGCCGAAATCTGGACTATGAGGAATCCCAATCTCGGGCCCATATCCACACCTGCTTGCAAGAATAGGAGAAAACGCCCCAGTTCAAACTCCACCACAGGAAACTTCTTGGATTCATGCCAAGACACATACTTTTGCGATGGTAATGTTCAGACGTTACACCATACCTAGGAATAACAGAGCTCGGAATACCCTTCCGAGCTAAGATCAAGTGCTCAACCATGATGCCGTCAAACGTAGCCGTGGTAAGTCCTGATAGGCGAACGGCCCCTGTAGTAGAAGATCATCCTGAAGAGGCAGAGGTCTTGGATCTTCCAATAGCAGATCCGTGTACCAAGCCCCCTTTGGCCAGTCCGGAGCAAAGAGGACTGCCAGAACCCTTGTTCTTCTTACTAGCTGTAGAATTTGTGGAATGAGAGGAAGTGGAGGGAACACATACACAGATGGGAACACCCATGGTGTCACCACTGTGTCTACCGTCACTGCCTGCGGGTATCTCGACCTAGAACAGTACCTCCGCAGCTTCTTGTTGATGCGGGAGGCCATCATGTCTATGTGAGGAACCCCCCACCAACCGGTTACCTCCTCGAACACCTCCGGGTGGAGGCCCCATTCTCCTGGATGGAGATCGTGTTTGCTGAGGAAGTCTGCTTCCCATTTGTCCACTCCCGGAATGAAGATTGCAGACAATGTCATTGCGTGTCTTTCCGCCCAAAGGAGGATCCTTGACACCTCTGACATTGCAGCTCTGCACTTGTCGGTTTATGTAGGCCACCGTGGTCACATTGTCTGACTGCACCTGGACCATCCAATCCTGTAGAAGGCGTGCTGCTTGAAGAAGGCCATTGTACACGGCTCTTAGCTCCAGGATGTTTATTGGAAGAAGGGACTCCTGATTTGATCATCTTCCTTGGAAGGTTTCCCCTTGAGTGACTGCTCCCCAACCTCTAAGACTTGCATCCGTGGTTAGAAGGATCCAGTCCTGAACTCCGAACCGTCAGCCCTCCAGAAGGTGAGGCAGTTGAAGCCACCAGAGGAGTGAAATCCTTGTGACAGACGTATCCTCTTGTGCATGTGTAGGTGAGAGCCCGACCACTGGTCCAGGAGATCCAGTTGAAAGGGTCTTGCATGAAATCTCCCGTTATGCAGGAGGAGGCAACAATCTTTCCCAGAAGGTGGATGCATTGATGAACCGATACCCGGGTAGGCTTCAAGACATCCCAGACCATAGATTGTATCACCAACACGTTCTCCTCTGGGAGAAACACCCTTTTCACTTCCGTGTCGAGGATCAGCCCCAGGAAAGACAGCCTCGTTGTCGGTTCCAGATGAGATTTGGGAAGGTTGAGGATCCAACTGTACTCCCTGAGCAGCTGCATCAGGGGAGTACAGTTGGAGGACACCTTGATCAGGAGATCGTCAAGATATGGAATTATGTTCACCCCCTGCTTGCGGAGGAGAACCATCATCACCTTGGTGAAGACCCTCTGTGCTGTGGTGAGACCGAACAGCAGTGCTTGAAACTGGTAGTGATCGTCTAGCAGTGCAAACCGGAGAAAAGCTTGATGCGGCGACCAGATCAGAATGTGGAGGTACGCATCCTTGATATCCAGGGATACCAGGAATTCCCCCTCTTCCAGACCTGATATCACCGCCCTGAGAGACTCCATCTTGAACTTGAACTCCTTTAGAAAGGGGTTCAGCGATTTTAGGTTCAGAATGGGCCTGACTGAACTATCCGGCTTCGGTACCACAAAAAGGTTCGAATAGTAGTTCACACTCAAAATTACAGGACTTTATATGGGCTTTACCGACTCTGTGGAATGCCCTCCCACGCACAATAAGACTCGCCTCTAGTCTCCAAACCTTTAAACGTTCCCTGAAAACTCAACTCTTCAGACAAGCCTATCAAATTCCAGACCCACCCACATAACCTTCACTGCTTCCCTATCTAATTACATCCTCTCTGTACAGTATACATAACATCACATATCTTGTCTTTCTTTACTCTCACACCCTCCTGACACTTGGCCAACATTACGGGGTATCATCGTACAACGCATTAAGAACCTAGCAATCTGGTGGACCATTATGCAATAGATAGCATCTATCCTTGTGTATCTATGCCCATTTCGCTATAGATTGTAAGCTTGCGAGCAGGGCCTTCCTACCTCCATGTCTGTCTGTTTTTACCCAGTTTTGATTTATTAATGTTGCTCTAATTGTAAAGCGCAATGGAACATGCTGCGCTATATAAGACACTGTTAATAAATAAATAAAATAATAGTAGCCTTTGGTTTGCATGAGAGGAGGTACCGGTACAATGACCTGTGCCTCCACTAGCTTTCGGACAGCGTCTTGTAACACAAGATAATGCTGTCTGCCAACAGAGTCGGTGAGCCTGATTTGAAGAAACGATGAGGGGGGAGGTTCTGAAATTCCAGCTTGTATCCCTGGGATAAAATATTTAACACCCAGGGATCCAGGCCGGACGCAACCCAGACGTGACTGAAGTGTCTGAGTCTCGCACCTACCGGCCCCACCTCCCGGCTACGCGGTCCACAGTCATGCGGAGGACTTTGGTGCAGCAGATACCCGATTTTTTCCTGTGAACCAATAGCGGCAGGTTTCTTGGACTTAACCCGACCTCCTTTAAAAAAGGTATTGGACTTTCTAGACTTGTGAGGCCGAAAGGACTGCATAGCAGAAGAGGAAAAATACTTTCTGCACGGGCGCTGCGGAGGGAAGAAACGGAGACTTACCCGCCGTAGCCGTGGATATCCACGCATCCAGAGCTTCTCCAAAGAGAGCCTGACCTGTATAGGGTAGGGACTCCACACTTTTTCTGGACTCCGCGTCGGCCGACCACTGGCGTAGCCACAGACCCCGAGCTGAAACAGGCATGGAAGAAATTCCCGTAGCCATGGAACCCAGGTCTTTCATGGACTCTAACATAAAACCTGCTGAATCATGTATGTTGTATAAATACAATGCCACATCATCCTTATCCATCGTATCCAAATCCACAAGTAAGGTAGCCGACCACATTACTACAGCCTTGGCAATCCATGCACTAGCAATAGTGGGACGCAAGATGGCCCCTGCAGCAATGTACATTGATTTAAGCGTGTTATCAATCTTCCTATCAGCCGGCTCCTTTAAGGCGGTAGATCCTGGAACAGGTACAACCACCTGTTCTGAGAGTCTAGACACAGATGCGTCAACAATTGGCGGGTTTTCCTATTTTTTCCTATCCGCCTCAGGGAAAGGAAACACCACCAATAACCTTTTAGGGATCTGGAATTTTTTCTCAGGGTTTTCCCATGCTCTCTCAAATATAGCATTCAATTTCTTTGACGCAGGGAAGGTTAGCGAGGTCTTTTTATTGTCAGTGAAAAAAGCCTCCTCAACCTGCTCAGGTGTGGTATCAATAACATTCAACACATCACTGATAGCCTCTATCAACAGTTGCACCCCCTTTGCAAGAGATGCGGACCCCCGCAACGTATCCCCTTCACCGTCGGAATCAGACTTGGTATCCGTGTCATCTTGTGTGATCTGTGCAAGTGCAGGTTTATGGGGGTATATAGCGGAGCGTCCCGAGGTACCAGAACCTGGCCAAACTGTCACAGACCCCTGTAACACCTGGGATGCTGATTCAGTACTAGCAACCCTGTCAGAAATCTGAGAAATCCAAGATTTGATAGAGGAAAACCACTCTGGTTACTTTACCAGAATAAGTGCTAAACCAGGGCTATCCTGATTACTTGGAATGGGATCATCCTGGGAGGATAAATCATCTACAGCATATGACACAGTGTCCCTGGACATAGTGAAATGAGACCACCAAACACACCACACACACACACACACACACACACACACACACACACACAAATACACATACACGGGTCAGACAGAGTTTCCCCCCCAAGAATGGTAAGAGAGACACAGAGATTGGAGCCAACCCACACACACGCTATTTATAAAGGGAGACCCCCTGTCAGCGCTGACTGTGCTCCTCAATAAAACACACAGTCTAATTACAGCCCCCCCCCCCCTTCTACAACCCCCTGGTACCGCATACAGATAGCTGCAGCTGCTGTGGAGGGACCTGTTCTGTTTCCCAATGCTGTGCACACAGGAAAATGACGCTGGAACGCTGCCGGGTCCGCTCTGAGAAGCTCCGCCCCTTCAATGGCGCCGTCTTCCCACTCTTCTAGGATTATACTGGCCTGAAGTGATAATCGCTGGCTGAGATCCGCAGACCCCGCCAGACTTGGTGACCAGTGTGGGGGTAAGCGCTGGACCAGGGTGCCCCTCACAGAGCCGCACCATGTGCCGCTGAGCCTATTAATACCGTGCTCCCTCCCCATGCCGCCATCGTCACACCGGCCCCCCGCTTGCTGGGGCTGGGGGGGGGGGGGGGGGGGGGGGGGTTCGGTGACTCACTCACCACTACTTCAGCTCTGTGAGGAGTTGGCGGCGGCATGCTGCTGGGGTGAGCGGTCCCCTGTGGCGGAGAACGATCCGACCCCTCTGGAGCTCAGTGTCCAGTCAGCGGATATAGTGGGTCAGACCCCGTAGGGCGGACACTGCTCCTCACCTCAGTCCCACGCTGCATGCAGGCTGTTGCCAGCAGCCTCCCTGTAAAATAATAAACTCTAGATAAACATTTTCTAAGAAAGCTCTGTAGAGCTCCCCTAGCTGTGACCGGCTCCTCCGGGCACATTTTCTAAACTGAGTCTGGTAGGAGGGGCCTGGAGGGAGGAGCCAGCCCACACTGTTAAACTCTTAAAGTGCCAATGGCTCCCAGTTTATACCCCATAGTACTAATATGGACCCCAGCATCCTCTAGGACGTAAGAGAAAACCTGTGGACCCTGCCAGAGACAGATATATATATCTAAGAGGATAGAATTTGATTGGTGTTGTTACACTGTTTTGTTGGCAGGTTACTTGATACTTTTGTCCTCATTGGTTACTATAGGTCACGTGGATGAGGTTCTCTCCGTGTCCCCGGACGTAGCGTGTGTCAGATGACGTCACTTTGATGCACCGGAGTGCGCGACAGATGGCGACATGGATGGTTCCACCGGGTATATTAACGACACGGTACGTGCACATGGGTGTAGATGGTGACACTAAAACTACTGGATGATCACTGTGAATGTCTGAGGTATTGATATAATGTATAATTTGTAATATAATGCAAATTTGTTGAGATATTGTTTCTTTTTCAGATGGAACCATGGGTCGTGCACGTGATGCGACTGGCAAAAGGGAGCCATTGGTTGTGGCCGAGACCGGCATTTGTTTGTTGGTGATCTCTTGTAGACAGTGAGTAGTATCCATCTACAGTGGAAGAAGCATGGACACCAAGAATCTCAGCGGCAGAACATTGGCCGAAAGTAGATCATGACAAATCGGGACCACAGGCATTTAGGGCGCCTAGCAACCACCAATCATTCCAAACGCATCAGGAACTGCACCAACAGTACAATGCCGGACCCAGCCAAACAGCCCCACAGTCCCAGATCTGGTGAAATGGAGGGCCATGTGAGATGTGGTGGCATGTCAGACTGGTGCTCTGAAAACCAATCCAAGCCTTTCAGCCACTGTTCCGTCGCTGAGAGCATACCTAAAGTCTAACACTAATGTGATAGCTGTTTTTATGGTAATTATTTTGAGCAATAGAGTAAGACCTGCAGTATAGTGGGGTCACTTGTCAGGGGCTGCAGGCTTAAATGCACTGAGCAATACATGAACTAATACTCCACTGTTTATTATAGAAAGTTAAAATACTGAGTGCAAGACACATTTATGTATGTAGTAAGGCTACTGGGAGACCTTAGATTGAGCAATATTGGATCTGACAATTAAATTCCCTAAAGTCATAACCTCAGAACTGCACAGAGCAGGAACTATTATTCACAAGTAATTAGGAATGTGTTCATCATGAACAAGTCCACAATTACCGTCTGAAGGTTACACAATTATTTCAGGTCTACACAACTGATATTTGAGGATAAAGTCTTTAACAGAAAACACCCCTGAAGAAGTCACTATTGATGAAACGCGTTGGATGATACGCAATTTGTATTTAGAGTAAAATTGGAGTGGATAAGGACAAGCCCGCCCATGCAAGGGTGACAACAAGTGCAAAACGCTTGTCTTATGATTATACAGATATGTACTTGTCATAAGCTTTTAATCTGTTTTACTTGAAGTTCTAGATTCAAATTTCATTTTATTTCTGAATCTTATACGAACTGTATTTGGTGAGCTCAGGTCTACTGTATAGCAGGAAATATTTCATACCTGCATCATCTAACAAAATGCATATAAATTTGGCACTCCACAAAAAACAATACTAATTATATACATACATATATACACATTTACATATAATCACTAATAATAAACTTCTAATTTGTACTTTTAATAACATTATAGTGTTGTGTGTAATAACTCTCTACATGTGATATTTGTCATGGATAGCCTTGTGTTAGAAACACCCAACTGAGAACAGGGCTGATGGCGGAGGAGGGTGTAGGATAAGAGATTGCTGTAGTGACTGAGCAAGGAGAATATGTGACTTCTGTAATAAGTGTTTATTACTCACCTGTGCTGATATCTGTAGGGATCTCCTCCTCCTTACACTGCTGATCACCCCTCACATACATCTCTTCTTCTCCCTTTATATCTTCTGCCTTTATATCAGTCACATACGTCTCTTCTTCTCCCTCTATATCTTCTGCCTTTATATCAGTCACATACGTCTCTTCTTCTCCCTCTATATCTTCTGCCTTTATACCAGTCACATACGTCTCTTCTTCTCCCTCTATATCTTCTGCCTTTATATCAGTCACATACGTCTCTTCTTCTCCCTCTATATCTTCTGCCTTTATATCAGTCACATACGTCTCTTCTTTTCCCTCTATATCTTCTGCCTTTATATCAGTCACATACGTCTCTTCTTCTCCCTCTATATCTTCTGCCTTTATATCAGTCACATACGTCTCTTCTTCTCCCTCTATATCTTCTGCCTTTATATCAGTCACATACGTCTCTTCTTCTCCCTCTGTATCTTCTGCCTTTATACCAGTCACATACGTCTCTTCTTCTCCCTCTATATCTTCTGCCTTTATATCAGTCACGTACGTCTCTTCTTCTCCCTCTATATCTTCTGCCTTCATATCAGTCACATACATCTCTCCTTCTCCCTCTATATCTTCTGCCTTTATATCAGTCACATACGTCTCTTCTACTCCCTCTATATCTTCTGCCTTTATATCAGTCATATACGTCTCTTCTTCTCCCTCTGTATCTTCTGCCTTTATATCAGTCACATACGTCTCTTCTTCTCCCTCTATATCTTCTGCCTTTATATCAGTCACATACGTCTTTTCTTTTCCCTCTATATCTTCTGCCTTTATATCAGACAGACGTTCTTCCTAAATAACCCAAAAAATAGGATTTTAATACCTACCGGTAAATCCTTTTCTCTTAGTCCGTAGAGGATGCTGGGGTCACATCAAGAATCATGGGGTATAGACGGGATCCACAGGAGACATGGGCACTTTAAGACTTTCAAAGGGGTGTGAACGGGCTCCCCTCTCTATGCCCCTCCTCCAGACTCCAGTTATAGGAACTGTGCCCAGGGAGACGGACATTTAGAGGAAAAGGATTTATAGTTAAACTAAGGTGAGATACATACCAGCACACACCTCAAGCACGCCGTGCAACATGGCATTTAGCACAACGCAAGTCAACGGCATGAACATCATCAGCAAGAGGCTGACTATAAACGTAACACAACATGTGTGTAACCACAAATAATAACTGCAGATAAAGTACGCACGGGCGCCCAGCATCCTCTATGGACTAAGAGAAAAGGATTTACCGGTAGGTATTAAAATCCTATTTTCTCATACGTCCTAGAGGATGCTGGGGTCACATCAAGAACCATGGGGTTATACCAAAGCTCTAGAATGGGCGGGAGAGTGCGGATGAATCTGCAGCACCGAATAACCAAGCATGAGGTCATCATTAGCCAGGGTATCAAACGTGTAGAACTTCGCAAAGGTGTTTGAACCTTACTAAGCAGCTGCCCAGCAAAGTTGTAATGCCGAGACCCCCCGGGCAGCCCCCCAGGACGAGCCCACCTTTCTGGTAGAATGGGCCTTCAACGATTTCGGTAACGGCAATCCGGCCATAGAATGAGCCGGCTGAATTGTATGACAGATCCAGCGCGCAATAGTTTGCTTGGAAGCAGGAGCCCCAATTTTATTGTGAGCATACAGGACAAACAGAGCCTCTGTTTTCCTAATCTGCACCGTTCTGGCGACATAGATTTTCAAATCTCTTACTACATCGACAAACATCGATTCCAGCAAGGCGTCAGTAGCCACCGGCACCACAATAGGTTGGTTCAAGTGGAACGACGAAACCACTTTCGGCAGAAACTGCTGACGAGTCCTTAATTCTGCTCTATCTTCATGGAAGATCAAATAAGGGGTCTTGTGAGACAAGGCCACCAACTGCATGACCACTTTCCAAGTAAGACATTTTAACTCTACCTTCTGCAAAGGTTCAAACCAATGAGATTGAAGGAATTGCAACACCACGTTAAGATCCCACGGTGCCACAGGGTGCACAAAGGGAGGTTGGATGTGCAACACGCCTTTCACGAAGGTCTGAACTTCTGGAAGAGAGGCCAATTGTTTTTGGAAGAAAACCGTTAAAGCTGAAATTTGAACTTTCATTGAGCCCACTTTAGGCCCGCATACACACCGGCTTGTAGAAAATGGAGAAAACGTCCTAAATGAAATTGTTCCGTAGGAGCCTTCCTGGATTCACACCAAGACACATATTTTCTCCAAATATGGTGGTAATGTTTGATCGTTACTTCCTTCCTGGCCTGAATAAGAGTGGGGATAACTTCCTCGGGAATACCCTTCCGGGTTAGGATCCGGCGTTCAACCTCCAAGCCGTCAAACGAAGTCGCGGTAAGTCTTGGAACACGCACGGCCCCTGCTGTAACAGATCCTCCCTCAGAGGAAGAGGCCAGAGATCTCCTACGAGTAATTCCAGAAGATCCGGATACCAAACCTTTCTTGGCCAGTCTCGAACAATGAGGATCGCTTGAACCTTTGTTCTTCTTATGATCTTTATCACTTTTGGAATGAGTGGAAGCAGAGGAAACACGTACACCGACTGAAACACCCACAGTGTCACTAGGACATCCACTGCTATTGCTTGAGGGTCTCTTGACCTGGAACAATATCCTGAGGTTTCTTGTTGAGGCGAGACGCCATCATGTCTATTTGAGGAATTCCCCAAAGACTTGTCACTTCTGCAAAGACCTCCTGATGAAGACCCCACCCTCCTGGATGGAGATTGTGTCTGCTGAGGAAGTCTGCTTCCCAGTTATCCACTCCTGAAATAAAGATTGCTGACAGAGCGCTTGTATGCCTTTCCGCCCAACAGAGCACCTTTGTGGCCTCTGCTATTGCCGCTCTGCTCTTTGTTTCACCCTGGCAGTTTATGTACGCTACTGCTGTTATTTTGTCCGACTGAATCAAAACGGGCCGATTACGAAGATGTTCCTCTTGCAGAAGGCCGTTGTGAATGGCCCTTAACTCCAGAACGTTTATGTGTAGACACATTTCCTGGCTTGACCATCTTCCCTGGAAGCTTTCCCCTTGCGTGACTGCTCCCCAGCCTCGGAGACTCGCATCCGTGGTCACTAAGATCCAGTCCTGGATCCCGAACCTGCATCCCTCTAGGAAGTGAGAACTGTGCAGCCACCACAGGAGTGAGATTCTGGTCTTGGAAGACAGGTTTATCCATCGGTGCATGTGCAGATGGGACCCGGACCACTTGTCCAACAGGTCCCACTGAAACACTCTGGCATGGAATCTGCCAAACTGAATGGACTCGTAGGCCGCCACTATCTTTCCCAGCAGCCGAGTGCATTGATGGATGGACACTCTTGCTGGTTTCAGCAATTGTTTGACCAGACATTGAAGTTCCAGAGCCTTTTCCACTGGAAGAAAGACTCTCTGTAATTCTGTGTCCAGAATAATTCCCAAAAACTACAGCCGTCTCGTCGGAACCAACTGTGATTTTGGCAAGTTTAGGAGCCAACCATGTTGCTACAGAATTGTCAGGGAGAGGATAATGTTCTGCATCAACTGGTCCCTGGATCTCGCCTTTATCAGGAGATCGTCCAAGTACGGGATAATCGTGACTCCTTGGTTGTGTAGGAGAAGCATCATTTGGCCATTACTTTGGTCAAAACCCTCGGAGCCATGGACAGACCAAACGGCAACGTCTGAAATTGGTAATGACAATCCCGAACTGCAAACCTCAGGTAAGACTGATGTGGGGAATAAATGGGAACATGCAAGTAGGCATCCTTTAGGTCTACCGACACAATAAAATCCCCCTCCTCCAGACTGGAGATCACTGCCCGGAGAGATTCCATCTTGAATTTGAATTTTTTTAGGTAGAAATTTAGGGATTTGAGGTTCACGGTTGGTCTGACTGAGCCGTCTGGCTTCGGGACCACAAACAGGCTTGAACAAAAGTCTTTTTTGTATTGCGGCGCATACCACCTCCCTGTCTGGAAGAGAAGCTGGTAAGGCTGATTTGAAAAATCGGTGAGGGGAGACGTCTTGAAACTCCAGTTTGTACCCTTAGGACACTATTTCTAAAACCCATGGGTCCAGGGCCGAACGAGCCCAGAACTGACTGAAGAGCCTGAGACATGACCCCACCGGTGCGGACTCCCGCAGAGGAGTCCCAGCGTGATGCGGTGGACTTGGCAGAAGCCGGGAGGACTTCTGCTCCTGGGAACCGGCCATGGCCGGTGATCGTTTACCTTTTCCCTTTCCTCTCATAGCAAGGAAGGAAGACGCTCGGACCCTTCTGTATTTATTGGGCCGAAAGGACTGCATCTGATAGTGGTGTGCTTTCTTTTGTGGTGCAGGCACATAAGGTAAAAATGATGATTTACCCGCGGTAGCCGTAGATACCAAATCAGCGAAGCCGTCACCAAACAACACCACCATTATATGGTGGAGACTCCATAGCTTTCTTAGAGTCAGCATCAGCATTCCATTGATAAATCCACAATGTTCTCCTAGCTGAGACTGCCATGGCATTGGCTCGTGATCCCAAGAGGCCAATATCTCTCGCAGCTTCTTTTAGGTAGACTGCAGCGTCCCTGATATGACCTAGTCCTAGTGTCAAAAGAATGCTATTCCTATCTAGGGTATCCAATTCAGACGACAGGTTATCTGCCCATTTTTTGAAAGCACTACTCACCCACGCAGAAGCAATGGCTGGTCTGAGTAGCGTACCCGTGGTGACATAAATGGATTTCAATGTATTTTCCTGCCTACGATCCGCGGGATCCTTTAGGGCTGCCGTGTCAGGGGACGGGAGAGCCACCTTTTTGGACAGCCGTGACAGAGCTTTGTCCACAATGGGGGGTGACTCCCATTTTTCCCTATCCCCAGAGGGAAACGGATATGCCATTACAATCCTTTTGGGAATCTGAAACTTTTTGTCAGGACTTTCCCAAACCTTTTCACAAAGCGTGTTCAGTTCATGAGAGGGAGGAAACGTTACCACAGGTTTCTTTCCTTTATACATACAGACCCTAGTATCAGGAACAGCAGGGTCCTCAGTGATATGTAACACGTCTTTTATTGCCACAATCATGTACTGAATGCTCTTTGCCAGTTTTAGATCTAATCTGGCATCACTATAGTCGACACTTGAGTCAGTGTCCGTGTCGGTATCCGTGTTTGTCAGCTGGGCAAATGAACGTTTTTGTGACCCCGAGGGCGTCTGGACTTGAAACAACACATCCTCTATGGATTTCTTCCAAGCCTGGTTCTGGGACTCAGATTTATCCAATCTTTTATTTATCATTTAAAGCACTCAAAACATTCACTCCATCAGGTGTCGGCGGTGCCAACAGGGTCACTCCCACAGCCATTTGTGTCCCTAACATAGTCTCCTCCTGGGAAGAGCACTCCGCCTCAGACATGCCGACACACGTGCACCCACCACACGCAGATACACTGGGCCTATAGGGGACAGACCCACAGTAAAGCCTGTCAGAGAGACACAGAGGGAGATATTGCTAGCTCACATCCCAGCGCCCAAACCGGTCTGAAAATACTACAGAAAATGTCCCAGACCTGCAGCGCTTTTATAAATTACATACAATGCACCAAAATCACTGTGCCCGAACCTCCCCCCCCCATTTTGCACCCTGTTACTTGTACAGCATTGTGAGGAAGGACCAGCGTCTCTGCAGCCTGTGTAGAGAAAATGGCGCCGGGCTGGGTGCTGTGAGGGCTAAGCTCCGCCCCCGTAATGGCGCGCTTCAGACCTGCTCTTTTTAAACTTTTTTATACTGGCGGGGGTCCGGACAGTGCCCTGGCACTATGTCCGCTCTTGCCAGTCAGTTATTTTGAGGTTAAAATGCTGCCCAGGGCGCCCCCCCCCCCCCTGCACCCTGTAGTGCCTCTGAGTGTGGGAGCATGGCGCGCAGCGTGGCCGCTGTGCTGTACCTCAAAGCCGTCACTGAAGTCTTCTGATCTTCTTCTACTCACCTGTCTTCTGACTTCTGGCTCTGCAAGGGGGGTGACGGCGGGCTCTGGGAACGCGCATCTAGGCGTACCTAGCGATCAGACCCTCAGGAGCTAATGGTGTCCTGTAGCCAAAGAAGCAGAGCTTTGAAACTTACAGAAGTAGGTCTGACTTCTCTCCCGTAAGTCCCACGAAGCAGGGAGACTGTTGCCAGCAGCCTCCCTGAAAATAAAAAACCTAACATAAAGTGTTTTCAGAGAAACTCAGTAGAGCTCCTCAGTGTGCATCCAGTCTCACTGGGCACAGAATCTAACTGGAGTCTGGAGGAGGGGCATAGAGGGAGGAGCCAGTTCACACCCCTTTTAAAGTCTTAAAGTGCCCATGTTTCCTGTGGATACCGTCTATACCCCATGGTTCTTGATGTGACCCCAGCATCCTCTAGGACGTATGAGAAAATAATACAATGGCATTTGCATAGTGTTAGATTAAACTGAGGTGAAACAGTATAATATCAGTGTATAAAACACACAGCTGCTCTAAAGATCATATAGTGACAGTCACTTTGGTATATTGGGGAGACCCTAAATCCCACCTACCTGATCCTCCTGTGGGATCCTGTGATTCTCCTCTGTACAATCCTGGGAATACAGAGGACGGGGACATCTCTCTGGGGTATCTCTGTTACTGGGCCCATCTGTAGGAGACACACAGTGACTGAGTACAGTGTATATATGTGATTATCAGATGATGTGTGTATATAGGGGGTCCCCATACCTGCTCTCCCCTGTACAATACATGACAGTCTCCTCTTACCCAGTGATGTGAGGGGCCGGTGATTCTCCATCATCACGTCCTTGTACAGACCCCTGTGTTCCTCTATATACTCCCCCTCCTGCATGGAGACATAGACAGTGACATCCTGACACCTTATAGACACCCAACACACACAGTGATACAGTCATTACCCAGACACATCCCCTGGTGTTACTTTATAATGCCCCATTCCCAGCAGTCACCTCTCCAGTCATCACCCAGACACATTCCCTGGTGTTACTGTATAATGCCCCATTCCCAGCAGTCACCTCTCCAGTCATCACCCAGACACATTCCCTGGTGTTACTGTATAATGTCCCATTCCCAGCAGTCACCTCTCCAGTCATCACCCAGACACGTCCCCTGGTGTTACTGTATAATGTCCCATTCCCAGAAGTCACCTCTCCAGTCATCACCCAGACACATCCCCTGGTGTTACTGTATAATGTCCCATTCCCAGCAGCCACCTCTCCAGTCATCACCTAGACACAGCCCCTGGTGTTACTGTATAATGTCCCATTCCCAGCAGCCACCTCTCCAGTCATCACCCAGACACATCCCCTGGTGTTACTGTATAATGTCCCATTCCCAGCAGTCACCTCTCCAGTCATCACCCAGACACATCCCCTGGTGTTACTGTATAATGTCCCATTCCCAGCAGTCACCTCTCCAGTCATCACCCAGACACATCCCCCGGTGTTACTGTATAATGTCCCATTCCCAGCAGTCACCTCTCCAGTCATCACCCAGACACGTCCCCTGGTGTTACTGTATAATGTCCCATTCCCAGCAGTCACCTCTCCAGTCATCACCCAGACACATCCCCTGGTGTTACTGTATAATGTCCCATTCCCAGCAGTCACCTCTCCAGTCATCACCCAGACACATCCCCTGGTGTTACTGTATAATGTCCCATTCCCAGCAGTCACATTTCCAGTCATCACCCAGACACGTCCCCTGGTGTTACTGTATAATGCCCCATTCCCAGCAGTCACCTCTCCAGTCATCACCCAGACACGTCCCCTGGTGTTACTGTATAATGTCCCATTCCCAGCAGCCACCTCTCCAGTCATCACCCAGACACATCCCCTGGTGTTACCGTATAATGCCCCATTCCCAGCAGTCACCTCTCCAGTCATCACCCATACACAGCCCCTGGTGTTACTGTATAATGTCCCATTCCCAGCAGTCACCTCTCCAGTCATCACCCAGACACATCCCCTGGTGTTACTGTATAATGTCCCATTCCCAGCAGTCACCTCTCCAGTCATCACCCAGACACATCCCCTGGTGTTACTGTATAATCCCCCATTCCCAGCAGTCACCTCTCCAGTCATCACCCAGACACGTTCCCTGGTGTTACTGTATAATGCCCCATTCCCAGCAGTCACCTCTCCAGTCATCACCCAGACACGTCCCCTGGTGTTACTGTGTAATGTCCCATTCCCGGCAGTCACCTCTCCAGTCATCACCCAGACACGTCCCCTGGTGTTACTGTATAATGCCCCATTCCCAGCAGTCACCTCTCCAGTCATCACCCAGACACATCCCCCGTGTTACTGTATAATGTCCCACTCCCAGCAGTCACCTCTGCAGTCATCACCCGGACACAACCCCTTGTGTTACTATATTGCCCCATTCCCAGCAGTCACCTCTCCAGTCATCACCCAGACACATGCCCTGGTGTTACTGTATAATGCCCCATTCCCAGCAGTCACCTCTCCAGTCATCACCCAGACACATCCCCTGGTGTTACTGTATAATGTCCCATTCCCAGCAGTCACCTCTCCAGTCATCACCCAGACACATCCCCTGGTGTTACTGTATAATGTCCCATTCCCAGCAGTCACCTCTCCAGTCATCACCCAGACACATCCCCTGGTGTTACTGTATAATGTCCCATTCCCAGCAGTCACCTCTCCAGTCATCACCAAGACACATCCCCTGGTGTTACTGTATAATGTCCCATTCCCAGCAGTCACCTCTCCAGTCATCACCAAGACACATCCCCTGGTGTTACTGTATAATGTCCCATTCCCAGCAGTCACCTCTCCAGTCATCACCCAGACACTTTCCCTGGTATTACTGTATAATGCCCCATTCCCAGCAGTCACCTCTCCAGTCATCACCCAGACACATCCCCTGGTGTTACTGTATAATGTCCCATTCCCAGCAGTCACCTCTCCAGTCATCACCAAGACACATCCCCTGGTGTTACTGTATAATGTCCCATTCCCAGCAGTCACCTCTCCAGTCGTCACCCAGACACATCCCCTGGTGTTACTGTATAATGTCCCATTCCCAGCAGTCACCTCTCCAGTCATCACCCAGACACGTCCCCTGGTGTAACTGTATAATGTCCCATTCCCGGCAGTCACCTCTGCTTGCGTGGCATTAAGAAGTGTGTTATCAGAACAGTTAAATAAACAATTGAACAAACATTGAGCAACATTAAGGAAAGGTAACTTACTTAAACCACTTAACCCAAAATGATCTCACAAACGACCACAGCATGTTCATCAAACTACTGTTTCTTATTTCAATTCATGGAATTCTCACCAAAATTAACACATTCTACACTCACCCTCTGTACACATTACAGCTTCTATTCTCCACTCCCCTCTTCTAAACACTCATGAGCTTTATACTTACTTCTCTGCAAGTACTTTAACAACCACAATTGGCCACCAGAATTAACACTCGCAAACATCCACCAATATTTATCTCACTCTTCTGCTTTTATTAGCTGGTGCCATATCACCAAATCCAGGCCCCAGCCACCTGTCTCTCTCACACTCAGCTATTTCAAAACAACATACAAATCCATCTAACCTCATAAATATCACCTGTCTCCCATCCCCCTACAAGTTACTAAAATGTGGCTTATGGAACGCACGCTCTGTTTGTAACAAATTATCATCCAAACATGATCTCTTCATATCTCACAACTTTAATCTGCTGGCTATAACAGAAACCTGGCTCACACAATCAGACACGGCCTCCCCTGCAGCACTGTCACACAGTGGTTTCCACTTCACACACTCCCCCAGGCCTGGTAATAGTAAAGGTGGTGGGGTTGGAATCTTACTGTCCCAATTTTCCACATACACTTTTCTACCTCAGGTTCCATCACTCGCATTCACATCATTTGAAGTTCACTCTATCAGGATTCCCCCCTCCCCCTTCTCCCTGCGTGTTGAAGCTATCTATTGCCCTCCTGGGCAACTCGAGCAACAATTTCTAGAAGATTTTTCTGCCTGGCTCCCTCACTTCCTCCAAACTCCTCTCTCTAACCTCCTCTCTTGGCCTCACCCAATGGTCTGACATCGCTACACACCAGAAGGGCCACTGCCTTGATCTTGTATTCACCGGGCTCTGCTCAGTTTCTGAATTCATTAACCCTCCTTTCCCTCTCTCTGATCACAACCTGATCACCTTCACAATCTCTTCTATTACTCTAAATTCTATGACACTAAAACCTAGCAAGCCTCCTCTAACACGCAGAAATACTAACAATATACATTTTCAACAACTTTCCACTTCTCTGCAACAACTTCTCTCATCAATCTCTACATTTACCACATCTGACACTGCTGTATCCCACCTGCACAAGACCCCAGAGAGAGTGCCCTTGATGAAGTGGCTCCACCTACCCATCACACTCCACGTAGGCTTAGATGTCAACCGTGGCACTCTAAATCAACAAGACACCTACAAAAACTGTCATGTAAAGTAGAATGTCAGTGGCGAAAATCTCAGAATCCAAGTGACTTCCTCATATATAAGACCACCTACCACTCATATCATCAGGCTCTGGTCACTGCCAAAGAAACATACTTCTAATCTCTCATCTCTTCTCATGCCACCAACCCCAAGTGACTTTCTAATACATATAAATCACTTCTTTACCCTCCCTCACCTCCCCCACTAGCTACTATCAGTGCATAAGAACTTGCCTCCTACTTCAAGGATAAGAATGATAAAATCTGAGATGAAATGGTATGCTCTTCCTCAGCCAGTGACCTGCTCAATTCCCTACCTGAACCCTCTGGCACTTTCTCTTCATTTGATCCTACAAGTGAAGATGAAGTATCAACACTCTTTCCATCCTCCTACTCCACTACCTCTCCTCTTGATCCTATACCCTTACAAGTCAGTAAAACTTTGTCTCCTGTGCTTATCCCAACCTTAACTAAAATCTGTAATCTCTCTCTCTCTCTACTGGTATCTTTCCCTCTCTGTTTAAGCATGCAGTGATTACTCCCATTCTAAAAAAACACAACTCTGACCCAAACACACTCTCTAACTACCGTCCCATTTCTCAGCTACCAGGTCCCTCCAAGCTACTTGAGAGACTTGCCTACACTTGCCTCACACACATTCTTAACTCCCACAACTTATTGGACCCACTTCAGTTAGGCTTTCATGCCCAACACTCCACAGAGACGGCACTGACCAAAGTAGTGAATGATCTAGTCACTGCTAGATCTAAAGACCACTACACACTACTCATTCTTCTAGATCTCTCTGCTGCTTATGACTCTGTTGACCACTCTCTTCTCATACAAATACTACAATCTCTAGGTCTTCAGGACACAGCCCTCTCCTGGTTCTCATCCTACCTATCTAATCGCTCTTTCAGTGTTCACTTCTCTGATTCTATCTCTTCTTCTCTACCTCTACCAGTTGGAGCACCGCAAGGCTCAGTCTTGGGTCCTCTGCTGTTCTCAGTCTGTACCTCATCTCATCGCTGGGTGATCATATCATACAACCCATTAAGAACCTAGCAAGCTGGTGGACCATTATGCAACAGGTAGCATCTATCCTTGTGTACTAATGCCTATTTCCCCATAGATTGTAAGCATGCGAGCTGGGCCTTCCTACCTCTATGTCTGTCTGTTTTTACCCAGTTTGTTCCATTACTGCTGTTCTAATTGTAAAACGCAACGGAATATGCTGCGCTATATAAGAAACTGCTAATAAATAATAAATACAACACAGGCCGCTCCCCCTGTATACTATGACAGCACAGAAAGCTACCCCTGTATATTATGACAACACATGCCGCTCCCCCTGTATACTATGACAGCCCAGGAAGCTACCCCTGCATATTATGACAACACAGGAAGCTCCTTTGTATACTATGACAGCACAGGATACTACCCCTGTATATTATGACAACACAGGCCGCTCCCTCTGTATATTATGACAACACAGGCCGCTCCTCTGTATACTATGACAGCACAGGATACTACCCCTGTATATTATAGCAACACAGGCAGCTCCCTTTGTATACTATGACAGCACAGGATGCTACCCCTGTATATTATGACAACACAGGCCACTCCTTCTGTATAGAAAGCCAATAAATGCTGCTCACCCTATATAATAATAGTAGCAAGACACCACAGGCTGCTCCCCCTGTATACTATGACAGCACAGGCCACTCCCCCTGTATACAATGACGGCACAGGATGCTACAACTGTATACTATGACAATACAGGCTGCTCCTCCTGTATACTATGACAGCACAGGATGCTACCCCTGTATATTATGAAAACACAGGCCTCTCCCCCTTTATACTATGACAGCACAGGCCACTCCCCCTGTATACAATGACGGCACAGGATGCTACAACTGTATACTATGACAATACAGGCTGCTCCTCCTGTATACTATAACAGCACAGGATGCTACCCCTGTATACTATGACAGCACAGGCCACTCCTTCTGTATAGAAAGCCAATACATGCTGCTCACCCTATATAATAATAGTAGCAAGACACCACAGGCTGCTCCCCCTGTATACTATGACAGCACAGGCCGCTCCCCATGTATACAATGACGGCACAGGATGCTACCCCTGTATACTATGACAATACAGGCCGCTCCTTCTGTATAGAAAGCCAATACATGCTGCTCACCCTATATAATAATAGTAACAAGACACCACAGGCCCCACCGCCTGTCTATTATGACAACACAGGTCGCTCCTCCTGTATACTATGAAAGTACAGGACGCTGCCCCTGTATATAAAGTCACTACCCCTGTATACAATGACGGCACAGGATGCTACCCCTGTATATTATGACAACACAGGCCGCTCCACCTGTATACTATGACAGCAGATGATGCTACCCCTGTATATTATGTAAACACAGGCCACTCCCCCTGTATACTATAACAGCACATGATGCTACCCCTGTATATTATGTTAATACAGACCGCTCCCCCTGTAGACTATGACAACACAGGCTGCTAACCTTGTATATTTTAGCAACACAGGCCGCTCCCCCTGTATACTATGACAGCACAGGCCGCTCCCCCTGTATACTATGACAGCACAGGCCGCTCCCCCTGTATACGACGGCACAGGATGCTACCCCTGTATATTATGACTATACAGGCCGCTCCTCCTGTATACTATGACAGCACAGGATGACAACACAGGCCGCTCCTCCTGTATACTATGACAGCACAGGATGACAACACAGGCCGCTCCCCCTGTATACTATGACAGCACAGGATGCTACCCCTGTATACAATGACAGCACAGGCCACTCCTTCTGTATAGAAAGCCAATACATGCTGCTCACCCAATATAATAACAGTAACAAGACACCACAGGCTGCTCCCCCTGTATACTATGACAGCACAGGCCGCTCCCCCTGTATACGACGGCACAGGATGCTACCCCTGTATATTATGACAATACAGGCCGCTCCTCCTGTATACTATGACAGCACAGGATGACAACACAGGCCGCTCCTCCTGTATACTATGACAGCACAGTAGTGTTCACTCTAGGATTTTTTTAGGGCAGGGTGCTGAGCATTGTAGAGGGCACATTTTTATTTTGAAGGGCACATTTTTGATGTGACTCTTTGCGCACAAAGCACAGCGCATATGTTTATAGTTTTTGTACATACATTTTGCCCAGTAAATCATATACCCATGCATACATATAAGACACCTAACATATGTACTGAGAAACATTCTGTATATGTCCAGTCTTCTTGAAAGATCGGCTGTAGCATATACATAAGTAGATAATTATAAATGTCTTTTCCAGTGCTGAAGTAGTTAATAATCCGTATGTGTTATAAAACAGAAAAGTTAAACCATGAGTTAAAATATATAGGAAACAAATAAGTCTGTTCTACTATGGAAATACTGTAAGCAGTACATGCTCACTGCTTACCCTGTTCTTTCCCTCTTTATCAGAGTGCTGTGTTATTTACAGTGCCTCCTCTGCCATCCAGTTGGCTAAGGATAGAAATTGTGTTCCAATTTCAGAGGTGGGAAAGGAGTAGACGACAACATTGTAACCTGCGCTCTGCCTGCTGCATTCTGTATACAAGGGGGCGATTTATGTTCCTGCAGGGTGCACTGAAAAAGGGCAGGGTGCTTTTTCACATTTCAAAAATGGGCAGGGTGCAGCACCCTGCTGAAACAGCCTAGAAGGAACACTAGCACAGGATGCTACCCCTGTATATTATGACAATACAGGCCGCTCCCCCTGTATACTATGACAGTACAGGATGCTATCCCTGTATGTTATGACAACACAGGCCACTCCCCCTGTATACTAGGACAGCACAGGATGCTAATATAGAAAGCCAATACATGCCGCTCACCCTATATAATAATAATAAGACACCACAGACCCCTCCACCTGTATATTATGACAACACAGGTCGCTCCACCTGTATACTATGACAGTACAGGCCGCTACCCCTGTATATTATGACAACACATGCTGCTCCCCTGAATATTAATACAGCTCCCCTGAATATTAATACAACACAGGCCGCTCCCCCTGTATAGTACAATGCCAAAGGACACAACACCTGTAATGTTCCATTTATGGAAATACAGTAACGGACGGGTCAGTGCCACCTGTATTACGGTAATGGCAGGGTCTGCTCCACCCGTATTACGGCAACGGTGTGGTCTGCGCCATCTGTATTACGATAGCGGCGGGGTCTGCGTCACCTGTATTACGGTAACGGCGGGCTCTGCGCCACCTGTATTACGGTAACGGCGGGCTCTGCGCCACCCGTATTACGGTAACGGCGGGATTTGCGCCACCTGTATTACGGTAAAGCTGGGGTCTGCGCCACCTGTGTTACGGTAACGCCGGGGTCTTTAACTCCAGGGTCTGCGCCGCTTGTATTACGATAATGTCGGGGTCTGCGCCACCTATATTACGGTAACGGCGGGGTCTGCGCCGCCTGTATTACGGTAACGGCGGGGTCTGCGCCACCTGTATTATGGTAATGCCGGGGTCTTTAACTCCAGGGTCTGCCCCACCTGTATTACGGTAACGGCGGGGTCTGCGCCACTGTATTACGGTAACGGCGGGGCCTGCGCCACCTGTATTACGGCAACGGTGTGGTCTGCGCCATCTGTATTACGATAGCGGCGGGGTCTGCGCCACCTGTATTACGGTAACGGCGGGATCTGTGCCATCTGTATTACGGTAACGGCAGGGACTGCGCCACCTGTATTACGGTAATGGTGGGGTCTGCGCCCCCTGTATTACGGTAAAGGCGGGCTCTGCGCCACCTGTATTACGGTAACGGCGGGCTCTGCGCCACCTGTATTACGGTAACGGCGGGATTTGCGCCACCTGTATTACGGTAAAGCTGGGGTCTGCGCCACCTGTGTTACGGTAACGCCGGGGTCTTTAACTCCAGAGTCTGCGCCGCTTGTATTACGATGTCGGGGTCTGCGCCACCTATATTACGGTAACGGCGGGGTCTGCGCCGCCTGTATTACGGTAACGGCGGGGTCTGCGCTACCTGTATTACGGTAACGGCGGGGTCTGCGCCACCTTTATTACGGTAACGCTGGGGGTCTGCGCCACCTGTATTACGGTAATGGCGGGATCTGCACCCCCTGTATTACGGTAACGGCGGGGTCTGCGCCACCTGTGTTACGGTAACGGCGGGGTCTGCGCCTCCTGTATGACGGGAACGGCGGGGTCTGCGCCTCCTGTATTACAGTAATAGGACACTAGAGTGTCAGCCACCTATACAGGGATAATGCAGCACCAGAGGCTGCTCCAGCTGCACTATAACAAGGCACCAGAGGCTGCTCCCCCTGTAGTACAGAACCTGACACCAGAGCTGCTCAGCCTATAGAATAATAATAATAATATCATTACCTGCTGCCAGACACAGCAATGGCTGCTCTCTGCTCCTGCTGCCTTGTGGGAATGATAGAAGGAAGGCGGAGCTCAGACCAGGGGAAAATGGCCGCCGCTCCTGACGTCACTACACGGCCAGGGAACCTATTGCTGCTGCCGGACTGGTCTACAAGAAAATGGCCGCCGGCCTCCTGCACTGAGGACTTTTATGGTTTTAGTATTTACTGGGGGAGGAGCTGCGGGCGGGGTGTAGGAGGGGAGGGGCCAGTAACAAGGAAGCTGCCTTTGCCAATCATGCCCTACTTCCTGCCTGTGCGGTCCACCTTACTTCCGAAAATGCGTTCCACATGCAGGAAGTGAGTTTTCATCGACTGCTGCAGCCTCCCAGTGTCCGTGGAGATCAGGTAATGGCGTCTTACTATACAGGGGGAGCAGCCTGTGGTGTCCTGTTATTATTATTATTGTTATACAGGAGGAGCAGCCTTTGGTGTCCTGTTATTGTTATTATTATTATTATTATTATACAGGGGGAGCAGCCTGTGGTGTCCTGTTATTATAATTTTTTACAGAGGGAGCGGCCTGTGGTGTCCTGTTTTTATTATTATACAGTGGGAGCGGCATTTGGTGTCCTGTTATTATTATATAGGGGGAGCGACTTGTAGTGTCCTATTATATTTTTTCTGGTGGAGCAGCCTATTGTGTGATTTTATTATTAATATAAAGGGAGAGCAGAATGGGGTGTGCTGTTGTTATTAGTGTTATACAGAGTGAGCAGGTTTTTGTGTACAGTTATTATTATACAGGGACAGCATCTTGTGCTGTCCTGGTATTATTATTATACATTGGGAGTGATGGTGATGTCCTACAATACAGGAGGAATGGTCTGTGGTGTCCTGCTTTTAAATACATCTGTCATTATCTTTATACTGGGGTGCAGCCTTTAGTGTCGTTATTATTATTACTACAGGTTGAGTATCCCATATCCAAATATTCAGAAATACAGACTTTTTTGAGTGAGAGTGAGATAGTGAAACCTTTGTTTTTTGATGGCTCAATGTACACAAACTTTGTTCAATGCACAAAGTTATAAAAAAATATTGGCTAAAATGACCTTCCGGTTGTGTGTATAAGGTGTATATGTAACATAAATGCATTCTGTGCTTAGACTTGGGTCCCATCACCATGATATCTCATTATAGTATGCAATTATTCCAAAATACGGAATAATCCGATGTCCAAAATACCTCTGGTCCCAAGCATTTTGGATAAGGGATACTGTGGGGATTGAAAATATTGCTCAAAATCTAGGATGTATTAGAGCAGAGACCGTAATATCCCTGGCATGTGTAACAGATGATAATTGGAGCAGTATGAAGAGAATGTATATCACACTCCTGGGAGTGTCACTATGACATCACTTATATCTACAGTAATAATACAGGGACATGACTGGGGAGGTGAGGGGATCTGGGAGTATCACAGTGACGTCACTTAATCTATAGTAATAATACAGGGACATGACTGGGGAGGTGAGGGCATCTGGGAATATCACAGTGACATCACATATCTATAATAATACAGGGACATGACTGGGGAGGTGAGGGAATCTAGGAGCATCATAGTGACATCACTTATCTCTATAGTAATAATACAGATGCATGACTGGGGAGGTAAGGGGATCTGAAAGCGTCACATTTACATCACTTATATCTATAGTAATAATACAGGTATATGACTGGGAAGGTGATGGGATCTGGGACCATCACAGTGACATCACTTATAGCTAAAGCTATAGTTATAGTACAGGTACATGACTGGGGAGGTGAAGGGATCTGGGAGTGTTACTATGACATCACTTATATCTATAGTTATAATACAGAGCTATCACTGGGGAGGTGAGGGGATCTGTGAGCATCACAGTGACATCACTTATATCTCTAGTAATAATACAGGGACGTGACTGGGGAAGTGAGGGGATCTGGGAGTATTTGCAGCGATATTGATGTCTCCCCCATTTCGCAGGGTTACACAGTAATGAAGAAGATCTCTGGTGAGTGTGAGATACCCAGCAGCCATCATCGTGTGTCAGGCGGACTAAGCAGGACCCACAGCCCCATCACAGATCCTGGAACTCACCAACAAGATCATTCAGCTGCTGACAGGAGAGGTGGCTGCTGGGAATGGGACATTATACAGTAACACCAGGGGACGTGTCTGGGTGATGACTGGAGAGGTGACTGCTGGGAATGGGGCATTATACAGTAACACCAGGGGAGGTGTCTGGGTGATGACTGGAGAGGTGACTGCTGGGAATGGGACATTATACAGTAACACCGGGGGAAGTGTCTGGGTGATGACTGGAGAGGTGACTGCTGGGAATGGGACATTATACAGTATCACCAGGGGAAGTGTCTGGGTGATGACTGGAGAGGTGACTGCTGGGAATGGGACATTATACAGTAACACCAGGGGATGTGTCTGGGTGATGACTGGAGAGGTGACTGCTGGGAATGGGACATTATACAGTAACACCAGGGCACGTGTCTGGGTGATGACTGGAGAGGTGACTGCTGGGAATGGGACATTATACAGTAACACAAGGGGACATGTCTGGGTGATGACTGGAGAGGTGACTGCTGGGAATGGGACATTATACAGTAACACCAGGGGACGTGTCTGGGTGATGACTGGAGAGGTGACTGCTGGTAATGGGGCATTATACAGTAACACCAGGGGATGTGTCTGGGTGATGACTGGAGAGGTGACTGCTCGGAATGGGGCATTATACAGTAACACAAGGGGATGTGTCTGGGTGATGACTGGAGAGGTGACTGCTGGGAATGGGACATTATACAGTAACACCGGGGGAAGTGTCTGGGTGATGACTGGAGAGGTGACTGCTGGGAATGGGACATTATACAGTATCACCAGGGGAAGTGTCTGGGTGATGACTGGAGAGGTGACTGCTGGGAATGGGACATTATACAGTAACACCAGGGGACGTGTCTGGGCGATGACTGGAGATGTGACTACTGGGTATTGGACATTATACAGTAACACTAGGGGATGTGTCTGGGTGATGACTGGAGAGGTGACTGCTGTGAATGGGACATTATACAGTAACACCAGGGGACGTGTCTGGGGGATGACTGGAGAGGTGACTGCTGGGAATGGGACATTATACAGTAACAACGGGGGACGTGTGTGGGTGATGACTGGAGAGGTGACTGCTGGGAATGGGGCATTATACAGTAACACCAGGGGACGTGTCTGGGTGATGACTGGAGAGGTGACTGCTGGGAATGGGACATTATACAGTAACACCAGGGGATGTGTCTGGGTGATGACTGGAGAGGTGACTGCTGAGAATGGGACATTATACAGTAACACCAGGGGACGTGTCTGGGTGATGGCTGGAGAGGTGACTTCTGGGAATGGGGCATTATACAGTAACACCAGGGGATGTGTCTGGTGATGACTGGAGAGGTGACTGCTGAGAATGGGACATTATACAGTAACACCAGGGGACGTGTCTGGGTGATGGCTGGAGAGGTGACTGCTGGGAATGGGGCATTATACAGTAACACCAGGGGACGTGTCTCGGTGGTGACTGGAGAGGTGACTGCTTGGAATGGGGCATTAAACAGTAACACCAGGGGATGTGTCTGGTGATAACTGGAGAGGTGACTGCTGGGAAAGGGAAATTATACAGTAACACCAGGGGACGTGTCTGGGTGATGACTGGAGAGGTGACTGCTGGGAATGGGACATTATACAGTAACACCAGGGGATGTGTCTGGGTGATGACTGGAGAGGTGACTGCTGGGAATGGGACATTATACAGTAACACCAGGGGATGTGTCTGGGTGATGACTAGAGAGGTGACTGCTGGGAATGGGGCATTATACAGTAACACCAGGGGAGGTGTCTGGGTGATGACTGGAGAGGTGACTGCTGGGAATGGGACATTATACAGTAACATCAGGGGATGTGTCTGGGTGATGACTGGAGAGGTGACTGCTGGGAATGGGGCATTATACAGTAACACCAGGGGAGGTGTCTGGGTGATGACTGGAGAGGTGACTGCTGGGAATGGGACATTATACAGTAACACCAGGGGATGTGTCTGGGTGATGACTAGAGAGGTGACTGCTGGGAATGGGGCATTATACAGTAACACCAGGGGAGGTGTCTGGGTGATGACTGGAGAGGTGACTGCTGGGAATGGGACATTATACAGTAACACCAGGGGATGTGTCTGGGTGATGACTGGAGAGGTGACTGCTGGGAATGGGGCATTATACAGTAACACCAGGGGACGTGTCTGGGTGATGACTGGAGAGGTGACTGCTGGGAATGGGACATTATACAGTAACACCGGGGGATGTGTCTGGGTGATGACTGGAGAGGTGACTGCTGGGAATGGGACATTATACAGTAACTCCAGGGGATGTGTCTGGGTGATGACTGTATCACTGTGTGTGTCAGGTTACTATAAGGTGTCAGGATGTCACTGTCTATGTCTCCATGCAGGAGGGGGAGTATATAGAGGAACACAGGGGTCTGTACATGGACGTGATGATGGAGAATCACCGGCCCCTCACATCACTGGGTAAGAGGAGACTGTCATGTATTGTACAGGGGAGAGCAGGTATAGGGGCCCCTATATACACACATCACCTGATAATCACATATATACACTGTACTCAGTCACTGTGTGTCTCCTACAGATGGGCCCAGTAACAGAGATACCCCAGAGAGATGTCCCCGTCCTCTGTATTCCCAGGATTGTACAGAGGAGAATCACAGGACCGCACAGGACGATCAGGTAGGTGGGATTTAGGGTCTCACCCATATACCAAAGTGACTGTCCCTCTGATCTGTAAAGAAGCTGTGTGTGTATTATGCACTGATGTTATACTTTCTCCTGCAGGGTCCACAGGTTATCCATCGTATAACTTTGGGACATGAGGTAGCGACAGCTGATTGGCACCAACGATCAAAGCTTTTGGCCTTCTAGAATGCAATGGGCCTATATCCTATTCTATCTCCTATATCCCCGCCTCCTGGCTCAGGCAAATCAGTTTTTTGTTTGGTGCGGCAGGAGCCAGACCATGGTCAGAGGGCTTCTGTTTTTTTATTTTTAGAGTCTTACTCTTTTTTGAGTGATTCGCACCTTAGAAAGAGTCGCTCCAACAATTCCCGCTGGGTCGCAAAAACGCTTACCCATGAGTACATTGCTGTTTCGGAGGGCGTCTGTGTAGGATGTACGAGCAAGTCCAGCAGACATTACCAGGCTGTGGCCGGAGCACAGGGAAAAGGTAAGGCATCGGTTCTGTTAAGCGGGAAACGCAAGACACAGCCGCACTGTTTTGGGAGGAGACTACCAAACAGTCTCTGATGCGGCTGCCACCCTGCGTGCACCAGCGCTAGGCCTCAGGTATTATAGGCTCCAGGAGTAGTATGAGGCCGGGATCCCTGGGGTTGATGTCAGCAGTGGGGAGTAAGACGCTCCCCCGGTTCATGACCAGTTTCCTCCGAGTTTCCCACCATGAATTGATTTCCCGCTTCCGTCTGAGACGCTGTGTATCTAAAGGACCCAGTCGCAGCTTAGGCGGCTGTGTGACTTGTGTGTCGGTGTTCATTTGGGCGTCTGTTCACTGTAGGTCACTAATAGCGTCTAGATCCACTCAGCGTTCACTAACGTATTGATCAATCCTGGAAGCGGGGTGACGTCTCCCTGTATCCCACTCTCCTGAGCCAGGTGATACAGCACTGAGTCTCTATCTACCTTTGAGTACGAATATTTGGATACTGTAAGTGCTTGATGCATATGAGTCTGTAAACTATTGCTGCTGTTTCTTTCGCTGTACGAGAATACGTTTAAAGTCCTATATAAGGTAATGCAGTAATGTTTCTCCTATATACTTGAAATGTATCTGTAGTTGATTATGTGCTCATATTGCTTACTATACCAATGTATAACCTGTGACTGATTGCTGACTTTACTATACTTCTGTCAGTTTTCTGTGTATTTCAATCCTCAATGCTGGTGCAAAGCAGGGAGGGATCGGATTGTATGTCACTTTAATAAGTTTTAAAGTGATTTCAGTCACAAATTGTGTAGATAACACCGTACAGATGTGTGATTTGTTTATCATGTCTAAAAGAGGCAAGTGTGAGGAGGATACACTCTCCACAGCAGCACCAACACTAATTTCATGTTTGTCTTGTAAAGCTGTGTTAACCTCTCAGGATTTGGTTCAAAATGGATTATGTGCAAATTGTTTTAGCTCTCACCAAAGCTTCTTAAATAATCCAAGGCAGGCACAGGTTGAAATGGAACCCCCATGTGCTACGTTTGCACAGTCATTACCCAGTATAGCTGAGAGGATAATGCCATCTCCCATACCAGGGATAGGTTATCCTATTAACCCTTACATGCAACATTCCACCTGGGGTTTAGCATATCAGTACAGGTATTTGCAGCCTTTCAACAAAAACAGGCTGAAAGGCTGATGGAAAGTAAATCACATAGACATGAAACAACATCTTCACAGTCTACACATGTTTCAGATGGGGATACTTCGGAGTATGAGAACTCATCGCACTCCGGGTCTGCATACAGAGATGAGGATAAAGGTCAGTGGACAAACCTGAGCTAATTAGTGCTATGAAGGCCTTTCTATCCTTAGAAGAAGCAGCAGAGCCTTTGTTAAAATCCAAGGCACCTGGGGGGCGTGGCCTAACGGGACATGGAGTAGCAGCTCGGCGTGAGTGCTCTCCACTCCCGTATATCCGTTTGAACATCCTGTGTGGACCCCCCGAGCCCAAAATACATTGGCGGACAGGGGAAGGTCTGAGGCAGCAGGGAGACCGTTGTGAGCCGCCGGACGGGCGCGGACCGCGGAGACCCGGAGCGCCGAAGTTTCCCCTCTCTGGCCTCCCTCTGCACCTAAAATGGCGCCGTGACTTCCGGTCCCGGCTCTCTGGCGCGGCCCCTGGAGAATGCGCTGTGCTGGAGCTGACTATACGGGGAACGCATGAGTGACTCTGCCGGAGCCTGCAATACTCCTCTCTGCTACTGGGTGCTGTACTACCCGCGTCCCCCCCTCACATGGGGGAATAAGGTACCTGGCTGCTGGTCCCTGTACACCATTCTCCTTGCTCCCTCCAGTGCTGCAGTAAACTGAGACACCCTCAACCCCCCCTCATATCTTCTGTGCCACTTGAGGGCTAAATAGTCCTGGACTGGGTAGCCCATATATTACAGGGGTCGGGTACCCTCCTCGGAGGTCTCCCCCTGCATGCTTCTGAGGAAAGGCACTGATCTGCTGTATATGGTGGTCTGAGGAGCTGAGACTGTGTCCTGTTGCTTACAGTGTGTGCATATTTCGCTGTTATTCTGAACCACATAACCTCTGGGTTGCTGATTGATACTCCCTGATCTAATGATTCTGCACTACTATAAGATATCTACAAAATGGTGAAGAATCATCATAAATCGACTGCGTCCCGGCTCGCACAATACTCGCATACCCCCAGAGGGCGCGCGGCGGCGGATGGGGGTGGAGACGCCCCGACACCGGGGTCCCCCAGCCACTCGACATCCTCTGGCGATGCCTCGGATGATGTGCTGCATAAAGTGTTGGAAGCCCTGGCGGCTAGCGAATCCCGTCTCTCTGACAAGATAGGCCAAGTACAAGCCGACCTGACCATAATCCACCACGATATCCAAAAGATTAGAGAGCGGGTCGGTGAGGTCGAGACACGAACATCCACGCTAGAGGATAAACTCCCCCCGCTTAGCTCCCGTGTCAACGCCATGGATGGTCAGCTGTCCGATATTAAAAGCAAGATGCTTGACATGGAAGGCAGACTGAGAAGGAATAACATCCGTTTTGTGGGGCTCCCGGAAAAAGAGGAGGGCAGCTCCCCTGAGCAGTTCGTGGAATCTTGGCTGAAAAATTCTCTTGGAGCTGAATCCTTCACGCCATTCTTCACGGTGGAACGAGCCCACAGAATTCCTTTCAGGCCGTTGCCGCCGGGTGCGCCGCCGCGCACACTCATAGCGAAATTCCTCCACTATCGAGATCGGGATGCAGTCCTATCCTTGGCACGCACCAAGGGGCCTCTGATGTGGAATGGCTCCAAAATTTCAGTGTTTCCGGACTTTGCGCTGGAGGTACAAAAGGAGTGCGCACAATTTGTTCCGATTAAAAGACGCCTCAGGGAACTTAATCTACAATATGCAATGCTGTTTCCCTCTAGGCTGAGGGTAGTGGCGGATGGAGAATCAAGATTTTTTGCTACACCTCGGGACGCTGCCCTGTGGTTGGATTGATGGGCCCCGGCCAGACGGGCGCTTGCTCCTGATCCTTAATGTGTGATGTAAAGTCCTATGTCTAGGCTGGTACTTCTTACTGTTATCCATATCACAGTGCATTACTCGGCTAGCACCGCATTGCTCCTGCCAAGTTTACTTTCTGATTTTGTTGATGTCTCTGTTTAGGGCTCGGGGTGGGATCTCCTCACCTTTTCTAGCTAAGGGAGGGGGACCTACGCTTTTTGTCTTTGGGCCATTTTCACTCATTGCCCTCACATGTTAGGCTAAGTTTTGTTTTTTGTTTTTCTTCTCTTTGTTGTAAGGGAACAGGTTAATGGGGGAAGGTATGCCTCAGTTCGGGAGGGTATACAGGGTGGGGGGGGGCAGGATGGGAGGGAACGTATTTTGTTGTTTGTTTTCTTTTTTTCATTTCTTGTATGTGTTGCAGACGCTATGGGATTATTGATTTTTACTACTGCATCTAGTTCTGAAGTAGAGGGTCTGGCGGGAATACGCGGGACCGACCGCATACTATGTTGTGTCCTGACTTATGGCCTCTAACCAACTCAAATTAATATCCTGGAACGTCCGGGGGCTAAACGATAAGGTCAAGCGTTCACTAGTGCTTCGACATGTGAAACAATATGCTGCAGATGTTATATGCCTCATGGAGACCCACTTAGTGGGGGCAAAAGTCCTTGCTCTTAAGAAACCATGGGTGGGATGGGCTTATCACTCCACCCACACGACACATTCACGGGGTGTGTCGATCCTAGTTAGAAGGTCGGTCCCGTTTGTTCTTGATCAGGTCCAACTGGACCAATGGGGCAGATATGTCTTTATAAAATGTAAAGTTTATGCTATGTCTGTACTTATCCTGGCTGTTTATATACCGCCCCCTTATTCTCCGGCGGTTCTCAGAAAGGCAGCTGAGTTTATAGCGATGTATCCGAATGTTGCAATAGTCTGTCTTGGAGACTTTAATAATGTCCTCGACCATGCTCTAGATCGAACCAGAAGGCCCCCTGATGCTCCGGTGACGCGGAGGAGGGACTTTGCGCTACTGGTAGACAGTCTGGGCTTGGTTGATGCATGGAGGGCTCGTCATCCAGGTACACGACAATATACATGTTTTTCTCCTACCTACTTATCCTTTTCTAGGATAGATCTGGCCCTCACCTCTAGGGGCCTGCTGCCGCGGGTGATAGATGTTCACTATGCTACTAGGGGCATATCAGACCATTCCCCGGTAATCCTTAGTCTAGATATGGGAGATGTTAGGGGGGCGCGGTTTTGGAGGTTTAATCCCTTTTGGTTGACCCAGATGGGCACCGGTGCGGAGCTGGAGGAGATGTGGGAGGCCTTTTTGCGGGAAAATCAGGGCTCGGTGGCTGATACAACACTATGGGATGCCTTTAAGGCACATGTCCGTGGCACCCTGATCAAGAGAGTGGCAGCTTTGAAATCTGGCTATGCCCGGGATGAGCGTAACCTTGAGGCGGGTTGTAGGAGGCTGAAGCTGCAGTATATGACTGATGGTCTGGATACTACGAGGGAGAGGTGGCTGCTTGCGCAGGCTGAGTGGCGTGAATGTCTGGCTGAGAAGGCTAAATACCGCCTACTCTATGCTCAACACACGTATTACGCAACGGGCGATAGGGCTGGTAGCTTCATGGCAGTGTTGGCGGGTGCAGATAGAGCATCTAACACGATGTCTGTAATTTGTACCAATGACAAAACTACTCATTCTAACACACCTGATATTGTGGGGGACTTTGTAGATTACTATAGACGACTGTACAGCTCTAGGCTTACCCACTCCGAGACCGAAATAGAGGCGTATTTGGCTGATATTTCATTACCCAGGCTGTCCCAAGACGCCACAGCTTTTCTGGACTCCCCCTTGACACTGACTGAGGTGGAATCAGCGATTAACTCATTTCCTGGAGGGAAAACCCCGGGCCTTGACGGAGTCCCCCTGGAACTTTATAAAAAGCACTTACCCTTTTATGGCCCTAAACTCCTTACTCTATATAATACGCTGTTTGTACAGGGTCGGCTGCCTGACTCTATGGCTGAGGCCCTAATTATAGTCCTCCTTAAGCCAGATAAGGACCCAACACGGGTCGAATCTTACCGCCCAATCTCCTTGTTAACAACGGACGTTAAGATTTTAGCTAAAATTCTAGCAACAAGGCTCAGTGAGGTGATACTACAATTGATACACGAAGATCAATCAGGGTTCATGCCGGGCCGGTCCACTTTACCTAATTTACGTAGACTTTACACGCAGCTCCAAGCCCCTCGCGAGGGGTCCTGCTCCTCAGCTATAGTATCCCTGGATGCAGCTAAGGCATTTGATTCTGTGGAGTGGGGCTTCTTGTGTGGGACGCTGGACAGATTTGGGTTCGGACCTATTTTTAAAAAGTGGGTCCAGTTACTTTACTCTGCACCCCGGGCTAGGGTATCAGTTAATGGCCATATATCCTCATCTTTCTCCCTACAGAGAGGGACAAGGCAGGGCTGTCCTCTGTCTCCGATCTTATTTGCTCTGGCAATAGAGCCTCTGGCCGGCATTGTTAGATCTTCCCCGCGGGTGGCGGGCCTCCGGTTGGGTGGCAGGACAGACAAAATTGCTCTTTATGCAGACGACATATTGTTGTTCGTACCTGACTATTCTGCTAATATGCCTCATATTCTGGAAATTATTGACACTTTTGGGGGATTCTCTGGTCTGTCCATTAATTGGGACAAGTCCTGTGTCCTTCCGCTAAGAGGCCCCTGTCCTGTCTGCCCCCCCGGGGGCCTGCCGCTTCGCTGGGTGGACTCCTTCAAATAGGAGTATGGGTTACTAACCAGTCCACGCAATTTATTGAGCTGAATATACACCCACAAATAGACTATCTGCGGTCTCGTATCAGGGTGTGGAGTAAACTACCACTTACAGTTACGGGCAGGATAAATCTAATTAAAATGGTTGTATTACCTAAAATGCTATATGTCCTCCAACATTCCCCCGTCTACCTCCCCCAGAAACTATTTGGTATCATAGATGGTATCTTGTCTTCACTGGTCTGGTCTAACCGTAGAGCTAGGATTGGACTGGATACCTTAACCAGGTCCCGGGACTCGGGTGGGCTGGCTCTCCCGAAACTCAGATTTTATTACTTAGCAGCTCAGCTGTTCCACCTGATTCCTTGGGTATCTGTTCCGTCCAGGGACCTATTAATCTCTAACGTCTTACTAGCGCTTAACATAAATTTGACACCCCTTCAGCTCCTACTTAGTGATAATGTAGCACTCCTAAAGATGCCGCTGGTCAAACAAGCGATTATGGTTTGGAGACAGATACACTCCATGTTAGAAGGAGAGGGATGGGATCCTGACACCCCACTGATGCACACTCGGGCTCTCACACACTTCACATCCCTACATGTAGGTTCGGTGTGGGGACGCTGGGGGGTTTTCTCCATTAATCACTTATATTCCTCGGGTACATTCATTTCCTTTGGACAAATGCAAACTGAGTTCAATATACCCGCATCCTATTATTACAGATATATTCAGCTTCGCCACGCTTGCGCGTCCCAGTTTGGGGCTGCTCCGCCTCTCCTTCGGAAGTCTCCGGCCCACCTGCTCCTGACCGATGGTCTGGGAGCGGGGTCTATCTCCGCTCTCTACTCCGCTCTGCTCGGTGCCCATCATTCTAGCAGACTCTTGCACCTTAAAGCCAAATGGGAGGTGGATGTGGGTCCGATCTCCCTGGAAATATGGGAGGAAGCCCTGGGGGCTGCGCGCGCAGCTACCACATCGGCCCGTTTTCAACAGATACACCTGTTTATACTACACAGAGTCTACATCACTCCCAGACGGCTTGTCAATATGGGGGGACGGAGCGACTCTAGATGCCCGAAGTGTGCCTCTCTTGACGGTACCTTCTGGCATCTATTATGGACCTGCCCGGTTGTGCAGGACTTTTGGCGGGAGGTGATACAGATTATAGCCGCTACGGGAATCCCCCTGGATGTGTTTATTCCCCTTGTGTGTACCCTCGGGGTCATAGACGAGGAGATAATGGATGCCCATTCCAGAAGATATACTCTTAACCTATGTGCTCTGGCAAAGGTACTGATAGCACGCTCATGTATGGCGGCTGCCGGCCCCGATGTTAATAAATGGATACCACTAGTGAATTCGGTTGCGTCCCACGAAAAATTT
Organism: Pseudophryne corroboree; assembly: GCF_028390025.1. NCBI lineage: Eukaryota > Metazoa > Chordata > Amphibia > Anura > Myobatrachidae > Pseudophryne > Pseudophryne corroboree. The sequence goes on along the minus strand of NW_026967523.1, from coordinate 34,513 downwards.
GTTTACATATCTAGGAAAGCCCCGGCAAAATATTACAAGATATGGGATAGGTGGCTATCGTCACCATGGTACCAATATACCCAGGCCTCTCCCCACTGATAACCTGTGATGTTCTTTTGATCAATTTATATAATACTACTGTATGACCTGATGTGATGTACAAAGGATGCTTAGTACGGTTATAATATAGTTGTCTGCAACTCTCGTTATATGCTTATGTTGCTATGTCGCTCTCTACAATAACTATTGTACCCAAAAAAAAGAATACACAGAGCACATGATATGGTTTTTCTTTCTTTTTATTTTTGTATTGTTAATGTTACGTTAAGTTTGTATGACAGAAAATCAAATAAAAATTTATTGAATTAAAAAAAAAATCAAAAAAAAAATCCAAGGCACCTGTGTTTAAACGTCCCAAAACAGGACCGAATTTCCTGGGTCAGAGCAGAGGACGGAAATTATGCAAGAGGCTTGGGTAACACCCAGTAAGAAGTTTAGAATTCCAAAGAAAAGGAATTCCCATTATCCTCTTCCAGGTGGGGACTGTTTAAAAAGAGAGGTGGCTCCCAAAGTTGATACACGTCGTTAAACTGGTGCGAAAATCTACATTACCTCTGCCTTCAACATCATTAAATGATGTAATGGATAGGAAAATAGATGGGGTTTTTTAAAACCATTTTCTTCCTGTCTGAGGCAGTCATAAGACCAGCCATGGCTTCAGCCTGGATGGCAAAAGCAGTGGCGGCCTGGGCTGATGCATTGGAGGATGATCTCTCATTGGCATCTAGAGAGCAAAAATCCCATATTGCACATATTAAACAGGCGGCTATGTTTATGGAAGAAGCAGCCTTGGACATGGGTACTATAGCCTCTCAAGCATCAGCCTCAGCAGTAGCAGCTCGCAGAGCGGTCTGGCTACGTACATGGGAAGCTGTCTCAGAGTCCAAGGAGGTTCTAGAGTCTTTGCCTGCCTTTTTCTGGAGATATTCTTTTTGGTAAAGAATTAAACATTATTTTGTAGTCAGAGGCATACTCCAAGAAAGTGAAGTTTCCTTCCACACACAAATCAAAACCTAGGTTTCCAGCTTTTCAGGCCTTTTGGACTCAAGGAAAGGGTTATGGCAAACAGTCCCAATCTGACAAGTCTGGGAAAACTAAAAAGCTTTGGGCTACCAGAGCCAGAAGATAAGCCATCAGCCTGATGGTGCGGGCCTCCACCTGGGGGGACCCCAGGGTGGGAGGAAGACTTCTTAATTTTGCACATGTCTGGCAACAGTCTGACACAGATGCCTGGGTGCAAGAAGCGGTATCTCATGGTTATGCATTTGCTTTCAAGAAACACCCTCCACAAAGGTTTTTTTGTACCAGCCCGTCTTCATTGGAAACGAAGACCAGGGCTATTTCAGGAGTTGCTTCAGTCAGGAGTGATAATTCCAGTTCCCCTGCACAACGAGGACAAGGTTTTTATTTCAACCTGTTTCTAGTTCAGAAACAGAAACTTGAGATTGACCATACTCAATCTCAAGGTGCTGAACAAGTACGTTTGGGTGCTTCGGTTTCATGTGGAGACTTTACGTTCCATTATTTTGGCCATGGAGCTGGAGGATTTGATGGTATCTCTAGATATCCAGGATGATTACCTGCATGTTCCTATAGCACTGTCCTATCAGTGCTATCTCAGGTTTGCTACCCTCCAGCAATACTTTCAGTTTCAGGCCCTACCATTTGGACTGGCCACAGCTCCCAGAGTATTCAGCAAAATTATGGTGGTAATGGCAGCTTATCTCCGTCGACAAGGGATAAGGCGTTTTCCATACCTCTACGACCTATTAATCCTGGCACAATCTGAGGAATTGCTTCAGTGTCATCTGCAACAGACTATAGCTTGTTGACAGAGACACGGTTGGCTCATAAATTGGGCAAAGTCGTCCCTGGTTCCGTCACAGCGAATGACTCACTTGGGGGCTGTGTTGGATTCGGGTCTTTAAAGAATAATTTTACCTCTGAACAAAACGTACAAAATTCAGTAAAGGATTCAGGAGCTACTACACAGTCAAAGGGTATCCACTCACGCAGCAATGCGTGTGATGGGTTTGATGGTGTTGAGATTCGACATGGTGGAGTATGCTCAGTTCCACTCGAGGCCTCTTCAATGTCTGATCCTTTCCAAATGGAATGGTTTTCATCAGACAATAAAAACTCAGACTATGGTCCTTCCTCTGGAATTAAGGAGGTCATTAGCCTGGTGGCTACAGACAACCCATCTGGACAAAGGGAGACCCTTTTGGATATCATATCGGGAAATTCTGACAACAGATGCCCTTAAGGGTTGGGGAGCAGTGTCAGGAAGAAGTTGCTTCCAAGGACAGTGGACCAAGAAAGACAATTGCCTGACAATAAATATATTGGAACTTCGGGCCATTTATATGGCACTCATTCAAGGGAAACCAGTTAAAATCCGCTCGGACAATGCAACAATAGTAGCGTATCTCAATCATCAAGGAGGAAGTCGTAGCCAAAAAGCAGTGAAGGATGTAAGCCGCACGTTAAGGTGGGCAGAACTTCATCATCCAGCCTTGTCTGCAGTGTTTCTTCCGGGAGTCCTAAACTGGGAAGCAGATTTTCTCAGTCGACACGCCATTCATGCAAATGAATGGGCCTTACACACCGAGGTGTTCCAGATTCTGGTAGACAAGTGGATGTTACCGGAGATGGATCTCATGGCATCCCGTCAGAAGAATAAAGTTCAGGCATACTGGTCAAGAACAAAGGATCCCAGGACGACCTTTGTGGATGTCAGTGAAATGGGAATTTTGTCTGGCCAATGTGTTTTCACCAATCGCCCTGTTACCTAGGGTGATGCGATAGGCAAAACAGGGAAAGGGCACCGTGATACTAATAGCTCCGGCTTGGCACAGAAGACATTGGTACACAGATCTGCAGAGGATGTTGATGGATGCTCCATTTCTACTCCCTCAACATCCAGATCTGCTGTCTCAGGGTCCTTTTTTTTCACAAACATGTGGATCGACAGTCTTTGACGGCGTGGCTCTTGAGACTTCCATTATGAAAGCAAGAGGATTCTCACAACAGGTAATTCAAACAATGCTTAGAGCAAGGAACCCTTCCTCAGCTCGCATTTATCACCGAATATGGCAAGCCTATATTCAGGTGTGCAGTGACCGGAAATTTGACCCTTGGTCTTTCAGAGTTTCCTGAGTCCTAACATTCCTTCAGGCAGGAATGGACAAAGGACCACATGTGGCTTCCTTGAAAGTGCAGGTGTCAGCATTGACTGTATGGTTCCAAAAGAAAATTACTAACCTACAGGATGTTTGCACTTTCTTCCAGGAAACGCTTCACATCCAACCTCCCTGCAGTGCCTTGAGATATAAGTTTAGTCCTAAAGGCACTTCAAGTTGCTCCATTTGAACCACTAAAGCAGGTGGATCTTAAATGGTTGACAGCTAAAGCTCTCTTTCTACTGGTTGTTGCTTCAGCTAGAAGAGTGTCAGATACGGGCATTATTATGTCGTCCTCCATTTCTGATTTTTCATCCAGATAAGCGGTTCTTAGAACCAAATCTTGTTATCTTGCTATAGTGGTGTCTAAATTCCATCTTAACAAAGAAATTGTTGTCCCGGCCTTCCAAGGGACGGACTTTTCTGCGGAAGATGCATCATTGTACATAGTTCGTGCCTTAAGGATCTACGTGGATCATATCAGTGCCATCAGAAAGACAGACACTCTCTTTGTTCCCTACAGATTTTATAAGAGAGGATGGCCTGCTGACAAGCAGACACTGGCGAGGTGGCTTCGGATGACTATTTCAGAAGCATATTCTCAAGCTGAACTCCCTATTCCCGCTAATATCTCTGCTCACTCTACTCATAAGGTAGGTCCGTCATGGGCAACACAACGTGGTGCTTCACCTAAACAGATATGTAAGGCAGCCACATGGTCTTCCATTAACACATTCATTAGACATTATACCTTTAATACCGCAGAACGCTGAATTCAGGCAAAAGATTCTCCTGTCCAATCAGGAGCGTCCCACCCACTAAATTTGCTTTGGGACATCCCAATGTTATCCTGTGGATAACCCTTGGACCCTGCAGGAGAAATAATAGTTATGGTAGACTTACCATTTGATAACTCTATTTCTCCTTAGTCCACATTATCCACAGGGATCCCACCCTGATGCACATGATTTGAGGATCCTTTCACCTACTAACATCTTCCATCTTGTACGGAAGGGTGTGCATGTGTGTTCTTCTCGCCTGATTAGGTCTCTTTATGATGCTTCTTCCTTGAGCTTTGGAAAACAACTGATTTACCTGAGCCATGAGGCGGGGATTTAGGGGACTGGCCTGTTGCATTCTGGGAGGCCGAAAGCTTTTGATCGTTGGTGCCAATCCGCTGACGCTACCTCATATCCAAATGTATATCCTGTGGATACTGTGGACTTAGGAGAAATAGAGTTATCAACGGTAAGTCTACCATAACTATTTTTCACCTCAGTTTAAACTGACTGTATGCAAATATCATTTCTCTGACGTCCTAGTGGATGCTGGGAACTCCGGAAGGACCATGGGGAATAGCGGCTCCGCAGGAGACTGGGCACAAAAGTAAAGCTTTAGGACTACCTGGTGTGCATTGGCTCCTCCCCGTATGACCCTCCTCCAAGCCTCAGTTAGATTTTTGTGCCCGACCGAGCAGGGTGCAATCTAGGGGGCTCTCCTGAGCTTCTTAGAAAAAGTTAGTTTTAGGTTTCTTATTTTCAGTGAGACCTTCTGGCAACAGGCTCACTGCATCAAGGGACTAAGGGGAGAAGAAGCGAACCTGCCTGCTTGCAGCCAGCTTGGGCTGCTTAGGCTACTGGACACCATTAGCTCCAGAGGGACCGAACACAGGCCCAGCCTCGGAGTCCGGTCCCAGAGCCGCGCCGCTGGCCCCCTTACAGAGCCAGAAGCAAGAAGAGGTCCGGAAAATCGGCGGCAGAAGACATCAGTCTTCAACAAGGTAGCGCACAGCACTGCAGCTGTGCGCCATTGCTCCTCAGGCACACTTCACACTCCGGTCACTGAGGGTGCAGGGCGCTAGGAGGGGGCGCCCTGAGCAGCAATATAAACACCTTGGCTGGCGAAAATACACCACATATAACCCCCAGGGCTATGTGGATGTATTTTAACCCCTGCCAGAATACAGCAAAAAGCGGGAGAAAAGTCCGCCGAGAAGGGGGCGGAGCCTATTTCCTCAGCACACTGGCGCCATTTTCCATCACAGCTCCGCTGGAAGGACGTCTCCCTGACTCTCCCCTGCAGTCCTGCACTACAGAAAAGGCTAAAAAAGAGAGGGGGGCACTAATTTGGCGCAGTTTGATAAGATCAGCAGCTATAAGGGGAAAACACATTATATAGTGGTATCCCTCTGTATATATAGCGCTCTGGTGTGTGCTGGCATACTCTCCCTCTGTCTCCCCAAAGGGCTAGTGGGGTCCTGTCCTCTATCAGAGCATTCCCTGTGTGTGTGCGGTGTGTCGGTACGATTGTGTCAACATGTTTGAGGAGGAAAATGATGTGGAGGCGGAGCAATTGCCTGTAATAGAGATGTCACCCCCTAGGGAGTCGACACCTGAGTGGATGGGCTTATGGAAGGAATTACGTGACAGTGTCAGTTCTTTACAAAAGACAGTTGACGACATGAGACAGCCGGCTACTCAGCTTGTGCCTATCCAGGCGTCTCAAAGGCCATCAGGGGCTCTAAAACGCCCGTTACCTCAGATGGCAGACACAGATGCTGACACGGATACTGACTCCAGTGTCGACGATGAAGAGACGAATGTGACTTCCAGTAGAGCCACACGTTACATGATTGAGGCAATGAAAAATGTTTTGCATATTTCTGATAATACAAGTACCACTAAAAAGGGTATTATGTTTGGTGAGAAAAAAAACTGCCTGTAGATTTTCCTGCATCTGAGGAATTAAATGAAGTGTGTGATGAGGCGTGGGTTTCCCCCGATAAAAAACTGATAATTCCTAAAAGGTTATTAGCATCATACCCCTTCCCGCCAGAGGATAGGGCACGTTGGGAAACACCCCCTAGGGTGGATAAAGCGTTCACACGCTTGTCTAAACAGGTGGCACTACCATCTCCTGATTCGGCCGCCCTTAAGGAACCTACTGACAGAAAGCAGGAGAATATCCTAAAATGTATATACACTCACACGGGAGTTATACTGCGACCAGCAATCGTCTCAGCCTGGATGTGCAGTGCTGGGGTGGCTTGGTCGGATTCCCTGATGGACAATATTGATACCCTAGACAGGGACAGTATATTACTGACTATAGAGCATTTAAAAGATGCATTTCTATATATGCGTGATGCACAGAGGGATATCTGCCGACTGGCATCAAGTATAAGTGCGTTGTCCATTTCTGCCAGAAGAGGGTTATGGACACGACAGTGGTCAGGTGATGCGGATTCCAAAAGGCATATGGAAGTATTGCCTTATAAAGGGGAGGAGTTATTTGGGGTAGGTCTATCAGACCTGGTAGCCACGGCAACTGCTGGGAAATCCACATTTTTACCCCAGGTAGCCTCTCAACATAAGAAGACGCCGTATTATCAGGCGCAGTCCTTTCGGCCCCATAAGGGCAAGCGGGCAAAAGGCTCCTCTTTTCTGCCCCGTGGCAGAGGGAGAGGAAAAAGGCTGCAGCAAACAGCCAGTTCCCAGGAACAAAAGCCCTCTCCCGCCTCTGCCAAGTCCTCAGCATGACGCTGGGGCTTTACAAGCGGACTCGGGCACGGTGGGGGCCCGTCTCAAGACTTTCAGCGCGCAGTGGGCTCACTCGCAAGTGGACCCCTGGATCCTTCAGGTGGTATCTCAGGGGTACAAATTGGAATTCGAGACGTCTCCCCCTCGCCGTTTCCTAAAGTCTGCTTTACCGACGTCTCCCTCCGACAGGGAGGCGGTATTGGAAGCCATTCACAAGCTGTATTCCCAGCAGGTGATAATCAAGGTACCCCTCCTGCAACAGGGAAAGGGGTATTATTCCACGCTGTTTGTAGTACCGAAGCCGGACGGCTCGGTGAGACCGATTTTAAATCTAAAATCCTTGAACACTTACATACAGAGGTTCAAATTCAAGATGGAGTCACTCAGAGCAGTGATTGCGAACCTGGAAGAAGGGGATTATATGGTGTCTCTGGACATCAAGGATGCTTACCTCCATGTCCCAATTTACCCTTCTCACCAAGGGTACCTCAGGTTTGTGGTACAGAACTGTCACTATCAGTTTCAGACGCTGCCGTTTGGATTGTCCACGGCACCCCGGGTCTTTACCAAGGTAATGGCCGAAATGATGATACTCCTTCGAAGGAAGGGAGTTTTAGTTATCCCTTACTTGGACGATCTCCTGATAAGGGCAAGATCCAGGGAACAGTTGGAAGTCGGGGTAGCACTATCTCAGGTAGTGTTGCGGCAGCACGGTTGGATTCTCAATATTCCAAAATCGCAGCTGATCCCGACGACACGTCTTCTATTCCTAGGGATGATCCTGGACACAGTCCAGAAAAAGGTGTTTCTCCCGGAGGAGAAAGCCAGGGAGTTATCCGAACTAGTCAGAAACCTCCTAAAACCAGGCCAAGTGTCAGTGCATCAATGCACAAAGGTCCTGGGAAAAATGGTGGCTTCCTACGAAGCAATCCCATTCGGCAGATTCCACGCAAGAACTTTCCAGTGGGATCTGCTAGACAAATGGTCCGAGTCGCATCTTCAGATGCATCAGCGGATAACCTTGTCACCAAAGACAAGGGTGTCTCTCCTGTGGTGGTTGCAGAGTGCTCATCTTCTAGAGGGCCGCAGATTCGGCATTCAGGACTGGGTCCTGGTGACCACGAATGCCAGCCTGCGAGGCTGGGGAGCAGTCACACAGGGAAGAAATTTCCAGGGCTTGTGGTCAAGCCTGGAACATCACTTCACATAAATATCCTGGAGCTAAGGGCCATTTACAATGCTCTAAGCCTAGCAAGACCTCTGCTTCAAGGTCAGCCGGTGTTGATCCAGTTAGACAACATCACGGCAGTCGCCCACGTAAACAGACAGGGCGGCACAAGAAGCCGGAGGGCAATGGCAGAAGCTGCAAGGATTCTTCGCTGGGCGGAAAATCATGTGATAGCACTGTCAGCAGTGTTCATTCCGGGAGTGGACAACTGGGAAGCAGACTTCCTCAGCAGGCAGGACCTCCACCCGGGAGAGTGGGGACTTTATCCAGAAGTCTTCCACATGATTGTAAACCGTTGGGAAAAACCAAAGGTGGACATGATGGCGTCCCGCCTCAACAAAAAACTGGACAGGTATTGCGCCAGGTCAAGGGACCCTCAGGCAATAGCTGTGGACGCTCTGGTAACGCCATGGGTGTACCAGTCAGTGTATGTGTTCCCTCCTCTGCCTCTCATACCCAAGGTACTGAGAATTATAAGACGGAGAGGAGTAAGAACTATACTCGTGGCTCCGGATTGGCCAAGAAGGACTTGGTACCCGGAACTTCAAGAGATGCTCACAGAGGACCCGTGGCCTCTGCCTCTAAGAAGGGACCTGCTCCAGCAAGGACCCTGTCTGTTCCAAGACTTACCGCGGCTGCGTTTGACGGCATGGCTTTTGAACGCCGGATCCTGAAGGAAAAAGGCATTCCGGAGGAAGTCATCCCTACCCTGATCAAAGCCAGGAAGGATGTAACCGCACAGCATTATCACCGCATTTGGCGAAAATATGTTGCGTGGTGCGAGGCCAGGAAGGCCCCAACAGAGGAATTTCAACTGGGTTGATTCCTGCATTTCCTGCAAACAGGAGTGTCTATGGGCCTCAAATTGGGGTCCATTAAGGTTCAAATTTGGGCCCTGTCGATTTTCTTCCAGAAAGAACTGGCTTCAGTTCCTGAAGTACAGATGTTTGTCAAGGGAGTGCTGCATATACAGCCTCCTTTTGTGCCTCCAGTGGCACCTTGGGATCTCAATGTAGTTTTGGGGTTCCTCAAATCACATTGGTTTGAACCGCTTAAATCTGTGGATTTAAAATATCTCACATGGAAAGTGGCCATGCTGTTGGCCCTGGCTTCAGCCAGGCGCGTGTCAGAATTGGCGGCTTTATCCTGCAAAAGCCCCTATCTGATTTTCCATTCGGACAGGGTGGAATTGAGGACTCGTCCTCCGTTTCTCCCTAAGGTGGTGTCAGCGTTTCACCTGAACCAACCTATTGTGGTGCCTGCGGCTACTAGGGACTTGGAGGACTCCAAGTTGCTAGACGTTGTCAGGGCCCTGAAAATATATGTTTCCAGGACGGCTGGAGTCAGAAAATCTGACTCGCTGTTTGTCCTGTATGCACCCAACAAGCTGGGTGCTCCTGCTTCTAAGCAGACTATTGCTCGTTGGATTTGTAGTACAATTCAGCTTGCACATTCTGTGGCAGGCCTGCCACAGCCAAAATCTGTAAATGCCCATTCCACAAGGAAGGTGGGCTCATCTTGGGCGGCTGCCCGAGGGGTCTCGGCTTTACAACTTTGCCGAGCAGCTACTTGGTCAGGGGCAAACACGTTTGCTAAATTCTACAAATTTGATACCCTTGCTGAGGAGGACCTGGAGTTCTCTCATTCGGTGCTGCAGAGTCATCCGCACTCTCCCGCCCGTTTGGGAGCTTTGGTATAATCCCCATGGTCCTTACGGAGTTCCCAGCATCCACTAGGACGTCAAAGAAAATAAGAATTTACTTACCGATAATTCTATTTCTCGTAGTCCGTAGTGGATGCTGGGCGCCCATCCCAAGTGCGGATTGTCTGCAATACTTGTACATAGTTATTGTTAACTAATCGGGTTATTGTTGTTGTGAGCCATCTTTACAGAGGCTCCTCTGTTATCATGCTGTTAACTGGGTTCAGATCACAAGTGGTACGGTGTGATTGGTGTGGCTGGTATGAGTCTTACCCGGGATTCATGAATCCTTCCTTATTGTGTATGCTCGTCTGGGCACAGTATCCTAACTGAGGCTTGGTGGAGGGTCATAGGGGGAGGAGCCAGTGCACACCAGGTAGTCCTAAAGCTTTACTTTTGTGCCCAGTCTCCTGCGGAGCCGCTATTCCCCATGGTCCTTACGGAGTTCCCAGCATCCACTACGGACTACGAGAAATAGAATTATCGGTAAGTAAATTCTTATTTTTAGTGGTGTTTTTTTTTGTGTTTTAGGTAGAACGTCTGTCTGATATTAAATCAGAAGACATAGAAGGAGGAGAAGTGACTGATATAAAGAAAGAAGATATAGAGGGAGAAGAAGAGGTGTATGTGACTGATATAAAGGCAGAAGATATAGAGGGAGAAGAAGAGACGTATGTGACTGATATAAAGGCAGAAGATATAGAGGAAGAAGAAGAGACGTATGTGACTGATATAAAGGCAGAAGATATAGAGGGAGAAGAAGAGACGTATGTGACTGGTATAAAGGTAGAAGATATAGAGGAAGAAGAAGAGACGTATGTGACTGATATAAAGGCAGAAGATATAGAGGGAGAAGAAGAGACGTATGTGACTGATATAAAGGCAGAAGATACAGAGGGAGAAGAAGAGACGTATGTGACTGATATGAAGGCAGAAGATATAGAGGGAGAAGAAGAGACATATGTGACTGATATAAAGGCAGAAGATATAGAGGGAGAAGAAGAGACGTATGTGACTGATATAATGGCAGAAGATAATGAGGGAGAAGAAGAGACGTATGTGACTGATATAAAGGCAGAAGAGACATATGTGACTGATATAAAGGCAGAAGATATAGAGGGAGAAGAAGAGACGTATGTGAGGGGTGATCAGCAGTGTAAGGAGGAGGAAATCCCTACAGATATCAGCACAGGTAAGTAATAAACACTTATTACAGAAAAGAGTCGCATATTCTCCTTGCTCAGTCACTACAGCAATCTCTTATACTACACCCTCCTCTGTCAGTACAAACTAATGCTGAATATTTATTTTTCCAGCGTGGAGTCAGGAGCCATCAGCCCCTATTATACTCCTGCTCTCCTCCTCACATCATGTCACTGTGTGTTACCAGTCCAGAGATCTGACCAGTCTCCTCCCCACACTCTCTGGTGTATCTCATACATCAGGAGCCATGAGCCTCTATTATTCTCCTCCTCTCCCCCTCACATCATGTCACTGTGTGGTACCTATGTTTTCTCCTGCAGGGTCCACAGTAGTATCCACAGGATATACATTGGGATATGAGGTATCGTCAGCGGATTGGCACCAATGATCAAAAGCTTTCGGCCTCCCAGAATGCAACAGGCCAGTCTCCTATATCCCCGCCTCCTGACTCGGACAATTCAGTTTTTTTGTTGGTAAGACAGGAGCCGGACCACGATCTTTAGGCTGCTGATTTTGACAGTCATAAGCTTGTTTAATTTATTTTTGTAGTCTTAGGTTTTTTGAGCAAGTTTTCTAAAAAGCGTCTTACACCCCACCTTAGAAAGAGTCGCTTCAACAACTACTTGCTGGGTCACGACAACACTTACCCACGGGTACAGTGCTGTTTTGGTGGTTGTCTGTGTAGGATGTACTACCAAGTCCAGCTGACGTTACCAGGCTGTGGCCGGAGCACGGGAAGAAGGTAAGGCGTTAATTCTGCCTAACGGAGGAGACGTGAGATACAGACGCACTGTTTTCGAGATGGAGACTACTGATGCGGCTGCCACCTTGGGTGCACCAGTGCTAGGCCACAGGGATCATAAGGCAGGCACAGGTTCAAATTGAACCCCCATGGGCTTCTTTTGCACAGACATTATCCAGTATTACTGAGCGGATAATGCCAGCTCGTATACCAGGGATAGGTTACCCTATTAACTCTTACATGCAACATTCCCCCTGGGTTTTATCACATTCAGTCCAGGAATCTGCAGCCTTTCAAGAAAAACATGCTGAAAGGCCTGTGGAAAGTAAATCACACAGACATGAAACTACATCTTCAAAGTCTACACATGTTTCAGATGGGGACACTTCGGAGGATGAGGATTCCTCACATTCTGGGTCTGCATAGAGACACGAGGATGAAGGTCCCAGCTCAGTGGATATACCTGAGCTAATTAGTGCTGTGAAAGCCATTCTATCCTTATAGGAGGCAGCAGAGCCCTTTGTTAAAATCCAAGGCTCCTGTGTGTAAACATCCCAAAACAGTCAGAACTGAATTTCTGGGGTCAGAACAGCTGACGGAGATTATGCAAGAGGCTTGGGTCACACCCAGTAAGAAGTTTAGAATTCCAAAGAAATTAAATTCTCATTATCCTCCTTCAGCTGGGGACTGTTTAAAAAGGGAGTGGCTCCCAAAGTAGATATGCACGTCATTAGATTGGTGCGAAAATCTACATTACCTCTGCCTTCAACATCATTAAATTATGTTACTGAAAAATAGACGTTTTTTAAAAAAACATTCTCCTTGTCTGGGGCAATTGTAAGACCAGCCATGGCTTCAGCCTGGATGGCAATAGCAGTAACAGCTTGGGCTGATGCATTGGAGGGTAATCTCTCATTGGCATCTAGAGAGCAAAAATCCCATATTGCACATATTAAACAGGCGGCTATGTTTATGGAAGAAGCAGCCTTGGACATGGGTACTATTGCCTCTCAAGCATAAGCCTCAGCAGTAGCAGCTGGAGTTCAAGAAGGTTCTGTTGCTCTTTACTGGAGATATTCTTTTTGGTAAAGAATTTTGGAGTCGGAAGAAGACTCTAAGAAAGTGAAGTTTCCTTCTACTTACAAGTCTAAACCTAATTTTTCTGTTCTTTCGGACCCAAGGAAAGGCAAAAGGAAAAGGTTACGGAAAACCGTCCCATTCAGACAAGTCTGCAAAGACTTAAAAGCACTGGGCTACCAGAAGGACCCCAGGGTGGGAGGCAGACTTCATCATTTTGCACAGATCTGGCAGCAGTCCACCACAGATGCCTGGGTGCAAGAAGCGGTATCTCACGGTTATGCGTTTGCCTTCAAGAAACACTCTCCACAAAGGTTCTTTTGTACCAGCCCGTCTTCAGTAGAAATAAAGGCCAGGGCCTTACAAGAGGCAGTTCAGAGGTTGCTTCAGTCAGGAGTGATAATTCCAGTTCCTCCTGCTCAACAAGGACAAGGTTTCTATTCAAAATAGTTTCTAGTTCAGAAGCCAAATGTGTCGTTCCGGCCCATACTCAATCTCAAGGTGCTGAACAAGTACATTGGGTGCCTCCATTTCATATGGAGACTCTACATTTGGTCCATTATTATGGCCAAGGAGCTGGAGGATTTTATGTTATCCTTGGATATTCCGGATGCTTACCTGCATGTTCCTATAGCACAGTCCTATCAGTTCTATCTCAGGTTTGCTATCCTCCAGCAAACTTTTTAGGTTCAGGCCCTACCATTTGGAATGGCCAAGAGTTTTCACCAAAAATATGGTGGTAATGGCGGCTTATCTCCGTCGACAGGGGATAAGGAATTTTCAATCCCTCAACGATTAATTAATTCTGGTGCAATCTCAGGAATTGCTTCAGTGTCATCTGCAACAGACGATAGCTTGTTTACAGAGACATGGTTGCTCATAAATTGAGCAACGTCGTCCCTGGTTCCGTCACAACGGATGACGTTTCTTGGGGGCTGTATTGGATTTCAGTCTTTCAAGAGTAATTTTACCTCTGAACAAAATATCTACGATACAGTTGAGGATTAAGGAGCTGCTACACAGTCAAAGGGTATCCATTCACGCAGCTATGCGTGTGATGGGATATATGGTGTCGAAATTCGACATGGTAGAGTGTGCTCAATTAGACTCGAGGCCTCTTCAACGTCTGATCCTTTCCAAATGAAATGGGTTACATCAGACAATAAAAACTCAGACTATGGTTCTTCCTCTGGGAGTATGGAGGTCATAAGCCCGGTGGCTACAGACATCCCATCTGGACAAAGGGAGATCCTATTGGATCTCAGATTGGGAGGTTATGACAACGGATGCCAGTCTTCAGGGCTGGGGAGCAGTGTCAGAAAATGGTTGCTTCCAAGGGATGTGGACCAAGGAAGAAAGTTGCCTGCCGACAAATATATTGGAACTTTGGGCCGTATATATGGCACTCACTCAGGCATAGGACATTCTTCAGGGGAAATCTGTTCAAATTCATTCGGACAATGCAACGGCAGTAGCGTACCTCAGTCATCAAGGAGGATTGCGCAATGAAGGAGTTAAGCCACACATTAAGAAGGGCAGAACTTCATCATCCAGCGTTGTCTGCAGTATTTGTTCCAGGAGTCCTAAACTGTGAAGCAGGTTTTCTCAGTCGACACGCTATTCATGCAAGCGAATGGGCTTAACACACCGAGGTCTTCCAGAGTCTGGTAGACAAGTGGGGGCTGCCGGAGATAGACCTCATTGCCTCTCGGCAGAATTTCATAGTACCCGCATATGGGTCAAGAACAAAGGATCCCAAAGCGATCTTCGTGGATGCTCTGTAAGATGGGACTTTCAGCTAGCCTATGTGTTGCCCAGGGTGATTCGGAAGGTCAAACAAGGGAAGGTCACCGTGATTCTAATTGCTCAGGCATGGCCCAGAAGGCACCAGTACAGACAGTGGACACTCCATGGCTACTGCATCAACGTCCAGATCTACTGTCGTAGGGTCCTTGTTATCACAAGCCTCTGGATTGGCTGTCTTTGACTGCGTGGCTCTTGAGACGTACATCCTTAAAGCTAGAGGATTTTCTCAATATGTAATTCACACAATGCTTAGAGCAAGGAAATCAACTTCTGCTTGTATTTATTACCGTGTGTGGCAAGCATATATCCAATAGTACAGTGGCAAGAAGCTGGACCCCAGGTCTTATAGAATTTCTAGGGTCTTAGCATTCCTTCAAGCAGGAATGGATAAAGGTCTCCGTGTGGCCTCCTTGAGAGTACACGTGTCAGTATTAACGGTTTGGTTTCAAAAGAAAATTGCCAACCTGCAGGGTGTTAGCACTCTTGTCCAGGGAGTGCTTCACATCCAACCGCCTTTTGTTCCTCCTACAGCTCCTTGGGATCTAGATATAGTCCTAAAGGTGCTTCAAGTTGCTCAATTTGAACCACTGAAGCAAGTGGATCTTAAATGGTTGACAGCTAAGGCTCTCTTTTTGTTAGCTTTTGCCTCAGCTAGAAGAGTGTCAGAATTAGGGGCATTGTTATGTCGCCCTCCTTTTCTGATCTTTCACCAAGAGAGAGTGGTTCTCAGAACCAAATCTGGTTATCTTCCTATGGTGTGGTCTAAGTTCCACCTTAACGAAGAAATTGTAGCGCCGGCTTCCCAAGGGACAGATCTTTCAGTGGGAGATGCATCATTGGATTTAGTCTGGGCTTTAAGGATCTACGTGGATCATACCAGGGCCATCAGAAAGACATATACTCTTTGTGCTCTATGGATTCTACAAAAGAGGATGTCCTGTGGACAAGCAAACGCTGGTGAGGTGGCATCGAATGACTGTCTCGGAAGCTTACTCTCGTGCTGATCTCCCTATTCTGGCTAATGTCTCTGCTCATTCTACTCGTAAGGTACTGTAGGTCCATCTTGGGCTGCACACGGTGATGTCTCAGCTGAACAGATATGTAAGGCAGCCACATGGTCTTCCATCAACACATTCATTAGACATTATACCTTTAATACCTTTGCCTCTCAGGATGCTGCATTCGGGCGAAGGATTCTCCTGTCCAGTCAGGAGCGTCCCCTCCACTAAATTTGCTTTGGGACATCCCAATATATTTCTCTTATGTCCTAGAGGATACTGGGGTCCATTTAGTACCATGGAGTATAGACGGGTCCACTAGGAGCCATGGGCACTTTAAGAAGTTTGACTGTGTGTGCTGGCTCCTCCCTATATGCCCCTCCTACCAGACTAAGTTTAGAAAATGTGCCCGGAGGAGCCGGTCATGCTTATGCTCCTGAAGAGTTTTCTGCATTTACTTTATCTGTTTGTTATTTTGAGGCAGGACTGGTTGGCACCAGCCTGCCTGCTTCGTGGGACTTAGGGGGCAACGGCCCAACCTCTGGAAGAGTTATTGGTCTTGTTCCCCGCTGACAGGACACTGAGCTCCTTAGGGAACTGTTCGTAAGCCCCGCCATTGCAAGCGTTCATTCCCGCAGCACGCCGCCACCCCTAACAGAGCCAGAAGACTGAAGAGTGGTGAGTACTAAGCCAGCGACCCGGCTAGCGGGTTGCCGGCCATTATGGCAGCACGAGGGTATGGAGTCGCACGGCTTCAAACTGAGGCGGATTGTGTCTCCAGACTCGGTACACAGTGCGGATGCACCGCTTATAAGGGTATGAACCGAGTCTCAGTACACTGTACACAGTACCCACACTGGCAAACACAGAATTAAAATGGCTCTGACTTTAAGCACTAAAATACCTTAGCCAGTATAAAAAAAGCGGGAAGAATGCGCGCCATAGAGGGGCGGGGCTTCACTATGAGAGGATCCAGCAGCTCACCAGCGCCATTTTCCCTCTGCAGTGGACACAGACGCTGACTAGAAAGGGATGTGCAGCTCCTCCGGAGAGACTCCAGATTACCTCAGCAGCACCAGGGGGTCATAGCAGGGGGGGACGATTATTAGTCCCTAATCTAGCTACTTAGTCTGCAACCCGGCTAAGCTTGGCATTAGTTATAAGGGTGCTGTGTGCTGGCTCCATCTTATCTGTGTCTCCCTGGAAGGGCTCTTTGTGGGTTAAGTGTGCTTTAACCTGTTCCTGTGTGTGTGTGTGTGTGTGTGTGTGTGTGTGTACTGTCACATTTATATTATGTCAGGTAAAGAGTGTGTTTCATGTACGGCAGAGTGTTCCTCTTCCCCAGGGGGCTCATTACCGTGTACTCGGGGCAGTGCACCTTCCCAGAATAGCGGGGCTGAACCAGCATGGCTGGAATCCATTAAAGAAATGATGTCAAATATTTCTACATTTTCTCGCAATGAGAAAGAGACGCAATACTTGAGACAGTCTGTGGATGAGTTTATGAGTAGAGACTCAGTCCCCAAACCATTTCTCACGTTCTCACTCTCATCTGGCTGACGGCAGTACTGTTCAGGGCATTGCCCTCCTCGGTGTACAATTTGCTGCCACAACAGACAGCAGAAGTATCTCTCTCTCTCTCTCTCTCATCTGGCTGACTGCGGTACGGATTAGGGTCATTCTGTCCCCTTCAGCGTACAATTTGCGGTCACAACAGAGAGTAGTAGCGAGTTTTTTCCTTCTTTATATCTCTTTTTCTTCTACATAATGGTATATTCCTATACTAGCTAATAGCTTCAAGAATTTATTCCAATATACAGGACTCTTGAGCTCCAACAAACTCTGCATTGACTTAAATATTATCAAAAATGAAGTGAAAATTGAGTGAGATCTAATACCCTATGTGAGGATACGGATTCTCAGATAACTCAGGTAAACAGTTTAGTAAAGTGGCAAATGCCTTTTATTGTAAAAATACACACACAGTACACAAAACAGTAACTATTACATGCCAGGATGGTATCTTACTTACTAAGTCCCCACAGTAGTTTAGAATTACAGTCTCCTGATGTCACATGCCAGCAGTGGTTCTGAGTCCCCAAGTCTGGGATACCAGCTCACACAGTGCCCTTTATCACTGATGGCACCGCAATGCCTAGTCAGTGTCTCCACTACAGAGGTACATCCACTCTCTCTGTCCTTCTGTGTAGATCTCACCCTCAGTGCACGTCCAGTAGCCTCTTGAAACCAGCAGATCCCAACGATGCTTCTAGGCCTCAGCACACTGGCAGCACTCTCTTACCAGTAGCTTTCAGAAGCCAAACACATCACTCCTCTCAGGCCAGGAACTTCTGTGCACTCCCCCTGACCTTCTGTCCAGAACTCACTCTCACCAGAAGAGCTCACTCTTGTTATACCCTCCCCTGTCTGTTCATCACACAAGCTGGTCAGTCAGGAGGTTACAGAGGAGACGAGGTGTCTGGGCTCCTGCACACAATAGGGTGTATGTGATCAGATTACCTGCAGGCTCCATACATAACCTGTTTACTACTGAACCTACTCATCCTAATCACATCTGATTGTACAGCTAGGGAACTTACATTACAATGAATTGTTTACCATGTTAAATAACACTCTGGCACAGACTTATTCCTGTTAATAATTACACACATTGAACACAGTATAAACAAATAAACCGCATAGTCCAAATATAACATATAAAATATAACTGTACAATATAATAACACAACACAATACAATCATATATATATATATATATATATACACATCTTCATATGCATTCTGTACAAAACATCAGGCTAGACATATTATTCCCTGATAAACACATATAACAGAGGGATAATGTTTCACAATAATATGTGATGTCCATTTCTATTGGGAATCCAGGCAGTATGCTGTATAGGTGATAACACAGTTCTGTCCTGTCTCTTTACACTTACGCACTGAATCCAGAAACAGGCTGGCAAAAAGTACTCCTCAAGAGCCAGCTGCAGCTGCATCCGTTACACCCTACATTTATAAGGAGAAGGTGCATAGAACTTTCTAGATGCCAATTACTTGAATCCTCATCGTTACCACCATAATTGGACACCTTTTTGTTATTTTAGGAAATTCAGTTCCTTTGTGTGAATGGAAGTAAAATAATATAATTTTTGAATAACATGTGTGATTAATGTACACTATACATGTAAGAATACTTGAATTCTCCAGACGCGACACATATTTGGTCTATTAAAACATAATATATAATATTCTAGGATTGAGCATCCTGAATTATATTTTCACCACTATCTTGATCCTTCTAAATCACCAGGTAAATCAAGATTTTAATAATTAGACCTATGGTCAGTATTTTAGTTTAGAAAACAGAATAAACGTTAAGTTTTAAAGTACTCACCAGAACAAAAAAATTCTGTATTTTAAGTTATTCTTTTTCCATAATTGATTTCTAAGAGTGCTCCCAAAAGGGTCTTTTTTTGTCTTTTTCTTCTAATAATCTGTAGCTTGATCTACAAAAAATATTTGGGAGCACCACCAATAATTTACTTCTGTGAATTCAGCAATCAGCAGTGATTATATTGGTTTTTGAATATTTCTAATTATATGTATTTATGTATTTAGTTGGTGCGGAACTGTACATCTTCAATAAGAGGAAGAGCTGCCTGAGGATATATCTGACACTGCCAGACAATACCTGTCTCACATTACCACCGCCGTCTGTTACATTCTGGAGTACTGGCAGCCAAGGCATCGACTACGTCTGTTCTGGGTCCCCATATTCTGTGGTTGAGGTCATGGAAGGTGGACATAGACTCCAAAAAGACCTTCACTGGGGACATTTTGTTTGGTGAAGACCTGAATAAAATTGTGTCTGAATTAGCAGCTGCTAAGACTGCTTTTCTCCCAAATACTAATCCTTCTGCACTTTCATCCTCAAGGGAAAGCGCAAAAGTTCAGGCATACCCGAGACAATCTCGTGCTCACAAAACCACAAATCCCAAGGCCAAACAATCCTGGGATGCCCGTCAGCCTGCTTCAGAACACGACAAGCCTGCTGCATGATGAGGCGGGACTCCCCCTGGGGGATACTAGGGTGGGAGTCAGACTTCTACAGTTAACCCAGGTCTGGTTTAAGACCACTTCAGACGCATGGGATCCGTTAAAGGCGCAAGCTTTTCAAACAAGTGTCAGTTCTCTCCCGAGTGCAGGAGTGGTCGTGCCAATACCTCAGCACCAGAGAGGTAGAGGTTATTATTCCACCCTGTTTCTAGTTCCAAAACCAAATGGGTCATTCTGGCTTATACTCAACCTCAAATCTCTGAACAAGTTTGTGAGAGTGCCCAGATTTCGTGTGGAAACACTGCGCTCAATTTTACTGGCTATGGAACCCGGAGGATGCATACCTGCATATACCTATTGCCAAGTCACACCAGCAGTTTCTGCGGTTTGCTATTGGCAACCTACAGTATCAGTTCAAGGCTCTGCTATTTGGACTTGCTAAGGCTCCTCAGATCTTCACCAAGGTCATGGCCGTAATGACGGCACCTCTCCGTCGCCAGGGAGTCAGGATCCTGCCGTATCAGGACGACCTGCTGATCCTGGCACCCACAATGTCCTCCTCAGTCATCTGCAACTAATGGTAGGCTTCCTACAAGCCCACAAGAGGCTCATCAACTGGAAGAAATCCTTGCGGGTCCCAGCTCAGAGCATGGCGCACCTAGGGGCACTTCTGGATACACACAGTCAATGGCGGTTTCTGTCTACAGAATAGGTCTTGAAGCTTCAGGACAGTATAATGCTTTCGTCATCGCCCCGGAGTGTCGATACACTCGGCAATGTAAGTACTTGGCCTGATGGTGATGGCATTCGACATGGTAGAGTACGCTCAATTTAATTCCCGCCCACTACAGGAGTTAATCCTTTCCAAATGGGACGCCCGACCTCATCGGATCAGATCTTAGATGACTGCGTTAACTCCGGAGGTTCGTTTGTCGCTGACCTGGTGGCTACAGGATCAACGATTAAGCAAGGGCCGTCCCTTCTGGATCTCCAACTGTGTTATGCTGACAACAGATTCCAGTCTGAGAGGATGGGGTGCGGTGTTGGAGCAACACTCGTTTCAGGGTTGCTGGACCAAGGAGGAATAACTCCTCCAAATAAATATTCTGGTGTTGAAGGCGGTGTTCAATGCACTATCTCTCGCCCTGTCTCTGGTACAGAACAGGCCTGTTCAAGAAGGGTCAGATAACGCCACCACAGTGGTATACATAAACCATCAAGGCGGCACTCAAAGCCACATGGCAATGATAGAAGTGCCAAAAATGCTTTGATGGGCGGAACGCCATCTGCGAGCCATATCGGCAGTGTTCATTCCAGGTGTCCAAAACTGGGAAGCAGAATTCCCCAGTCGCCAGGACGTACATGCCGGTGTGTGGAATCTTCATCCGGAAGTCTTTCAACTCCTAGTGGACAGATGGTGCCTACTGGACGTAGACCTCATGGTATCTCGACACAATCACAAGGTACCGATTTTCGGATCAAGTACCAGGGATCCTCAATCAGCATTCATGGATGCACTGGCTATTCCATGGAACTTTCGGCTGCCCTATGTGTTCCCTCTGGTGTCACTCCTGTCCAGGATACTACGGAGGTTCAAACAAGAAGGAGGAATACTACTTCTAGTCGCTCCAGCGTGGCCTCGAAGGTATTGGTTCTCAGACAAGCAGGGTCTCTCAACAAAGAGACCCCTTCTACTTCCGCAGTGTCTGGACCTTGTCCTACAGGGCCCCAGACCTGGCTAGACTGGCTTTGACGGCGTGGCTTTTGAAGCTTCACTACTGAGGGCCAAATTATTTTCCGAGGCAGTTATTCAGACTATGCTGAAAGCCTTTAAACCGGCATCTGCCCAGATTTATTGCAGAGTCTGGAATTCTTACTTCACCTGGTGTGCTGACAAGAATTATGAGACATGTCAATTCAGAACGTCCAGAATCCTGGCTATTCTGCAACGAGGCCTTGACCTAGGTCTTTGTCTGGCCACCCTCAAGGGTCACATCTCTGCCTTTTCGGTATGGTTTCAGAGGAAAATTGCATCATACCTAACTTTCATATTTTCACTCAGGGCGTACTTAGAAGACAGCTTTCCCATGTTCCTCCTGTGGCTCCATGGGATTTGACTGTTGTACTAAAGGTCCTGCAAGAGTCTCCATTTGAACCTTTTGAGTTGACGGACCTTAAATAGCTCACGGCCAAGGTCCTGTTTTTGCTGGCTATTGCCTCTGCAAGAAGGGTATCGGTCTTAGGGTGGACGACAGGACATAGTGCCTATTTGATTTTTCACAGTGACCGGCAGTTCTCCAAACTAGACCGGGTTATTTGCCTAAGGTGGTGTTATCTTTTGACCTTAACCAAGAGATTGTGGTTCCAGCCTTTATCTCTTCAGATTTGTCTTCCAAAGACCGTTCTTTGGATGTGGTAAGGGCTCTCTGTATTTATGTGGAAAGGACTGCCTCTATCAGGAGGTCAGATTCCGTTTTTGTACTGTTTGGTTTCCACAAACGTGGCTGGCCTGCGAATAAGCAAACTTTGGCAGATGGATTAGAATGGTGATTGCACAAGCTTATGTGCAGGTTGGACTTCCAGGTCCTGCTGCTACTAAAGCCCATTCTACTTGGTCTGTTGGACCCTCTTGGGCAGCTCGCCGTGGCGCGTCCACAGAACAATTGTGCAAGGCGGCTACATGATTCTCAGTGAACATGTTTCTTAGGTTCTATGCGTTTGATACTTCCGCCTCCCTTCCGTTTTTGGACGCCAGGTTCTCATGCCAGCTAAGGTGTGTCCCCTCCCTCGAGGAACTGCTTTAGGACATCCTCAATGTTTCCCTGTAGAACACAGTGTATTCTGCTGCAGAAAAGGAGATTTATGGTAGACTTCCTATGGTTAAATCTCTTTCTGCGAGGTACACTGGGTTCCACGGGGCACCCACCACAACACACTTATCTTCTTTGGGTTTGTGTGGCATTACCGTACACACATCATCCTTATTACTATTGAGAGAATAGAGGTAAAACACTGATGATTGAGGTGTAAAAGTGGATTATAACCTAGCAGATGATGATGATGATGATTGCAGTGTATCATATGGTGTATTGCATGTAAAGTACCTTGTTCCAAACCTACTCTGCTGTAGCAATATACCTTATATAAGGGTGAGTAACACATGTACAGGCTTACCAGCGTATGTGCGCACACATAAAGGAATGCTACCTTAGCAATGCTTCCAGGAGTAACGTTAGGAGACTTTTCTCTGATCCATCAGCTCATATGACTGATGTTATTGTTCATCTAGAATCTCCAATTCATACGATATGTTCCCCCTCCATTGTTTTACATTGGTGCTGACATAGGATTTGGCGAGTGACTACATCTCCATTTATACTTCATGGTTAGTTACCAGTACAAGAGAGAGATATATCTAAGTCTTATTATAATATTACATTTGTTATTGTGAGTGTTCTCAGGAGGGTGGACACAATGATACTCTGAGACACAATATTATAAAGCCTTCATTAAAAGTTATGTTTTATTATACAGACACATTTACAATTAAGTGTCCCAGAAAGTCGTCTTCTCCTATTGTTTACAATATTAATATTGTTACAGAAAATGTCACATTTCCATAATGTATTTTATTTCCAGCAGATGGACACACAAGCAGGAATATCTCAGAAGGACATCTAATGTTATCCCCAGATTGTGACATAAAAGATAATGACAGTATACAGGATTCTCCAGGAGATAACCCCATTACCCCAATTATACATCCAGCTCTATCAGCTGATCCCCCTGATCCTGGAAAATGTTCTCCTGATCACTCTGATATTGGTGCATCTGTTACAGCTCTGAGAGTAAATACAGAGTTTCCGTGTTCTATAGATGCCAAATATGTTACACAGAACACAAAGATTATTACCCATCATCCAGCTAAGGCAGGTGAGAGGCCACTGATATGTTCTGAGTGTGGGAAATGTTTTACAGACAAATCAGGTCTTATTACACATCAGAGAAATCACACAGGTGTGAAGCCATTTTCATGTTCTGAGTGTGGGAAATGTTTTGCATATAAATCAGGTCTTATTACACATCAGAGAAATCACACAGGTGTGAAGCCATTTTCATGTTCTGAGTGTGGGAAATGTTTTGCATTCAAATCAGATCTTCTTAGACATCAGAGAAGTCACACAGGTGAGAAGCCATTTTCTTGCTCTGAGTGCGGGAAATGTTTTGCCCGGAAATCACAACTTGTTACACATCAGCGAAGTCACACAGGTGAGAATCCATTTTCATGTTCTGAGTGTGGGAAATGTTTTACATGCAACTCATATCTTGTTATACATAAGAGAAGTCACACAGGTGAGAGGCCATTTCCATGTTCTGAGTGTGAGAAAGGTTTTGCACGGAAATCACATCTTCTTACACATCAGAGAAGTCACACAGGTGAGAATCCATTTTCTTGCTCTGAGTGTGGTAAATGTTTTGTAAGTAATTCACATCTTGTTATACATCAGAGAGGTCACACAGGTGAGAAGCCATTTTCTTGCTCTGAGTGTGCGAAATGTTTTGCACGGAAACCAGATCTTACTACACATCAGCGAACTCACACAGGTGAGAAGCCATTTCCATGTTCTGAGTGTGGGAAATGTTTTGCACTCAAATCAGATCTTATTAAACATGAGAGAAGTCACACAGGTGAGAAGCCATTTTCTTGCTTTGAGTGTGGGAAATGTTTTACACAGAAATCACAACTTGTTAGACATCAGCGAAGTCACACAGGTGAGAAACCATTTCTATGTTCTGAGTGTGGGAAATGTTTTGCACACAAATCAGTTCTTATTAAACATGAGAGAAGCCACACAAGTGAGAACTCATTTCCATGTTCTGAATGTGGGAAATGTTTTCCATACAAATCATCTCTTGTTATACATGAAAAGTCACACATGTGACTTCTCTCATGTCTTGCTCTGAGTGGGGAAAATGTATTACACACAAATCACATCTTGTTACACATCAGCGAAGTCACACAGGTGAGAAGCCATTTCCATGTTGTTAGTGTGGGAAATGTTTTACACAGAAATCACATCTTGTTACACATGAGAGAAGTTACACACATGAGAGGCCATTTCCATACTCTGAGAAATAAATCAGCTCTTGTTGCACACAATAGACATCACTCAGGTGAGAAACCATTTTAATCTTCTGGAGTATACTTATCACTGCCATGCGTTGTTCTTCAAGGTTCTTATCCTATCTCCTATGCATTTTGCAATATACATGCTACCGCAGGGTGAAACAGACTAAAAAGGAATTTTCAGGCGCAAATATGAATATATAAAAATGACTATGGGGTAAATTTACTAAGGTGGGAGATTTTTAGAACTGGTGATGTTGCCCATGGCAACCAATCAGATTCTACTTACCATTTATCTAGCTGCTTCTAGCAGATAATAGATATAATTTGATTGGTTGCTATGGGCAACATCACCAGTTCTAAAAATCTCCCACCTTAGTAAATTTACCCCTATATCTCTAGATTATTTTAGTAGCAGCAATTAGCCCAGTCGTGTCTGTGTGAACACTGATTTTCAACGTAGCAGCTCAATGGTCCAATTCAGTGGATCTCTAGCTTCCCATGTATGCAAAAGAAATGAATGGGGCTATTGCGCTGATTTACATTACTGTTACCAAGCAATACATTCTAGCTGGATGAAGATGCAACACTTTAAGGTGAAAAATGAATATCGCGATTTTTTTTTCCCACATAAAAAATTATTTTAAACACAATGGTCACACGTAAATATAAAAACAAGCAAATAGAATGACATTTAGAAGCAGCCAATGGAAAAGTGCGGTATATCTGATGAATTGCGTGTATCCTGTCTGGATGTGATCACCTCTCGGCTCTCTCTCTCCTGAGCCGGAGGTGTTTGAATAGCGGCTCTGTTCCTCTGCTATATGACGGGCCCGTCACTTACTTAGTTTGCGGCAAGCCAGTGTAGTCTCACCATAGGCGGTGCTGCTGGAATGCAGAGGTGATGATTTCCTTTTGGTGGTCCACGTCTCATGCTGGAGGGGTCACTTGCCTCTAATAGTATAGGTGTGGATGCCTCTGGACGTCCTCAGACTGAGCTGGATGATTAGGAATAAACCTCAACCGGTTTCGCACCTCAGGGTGCTTTCTGAAAGAGTCTTGCTTAAACATAATTCATTAGATATACGGTACTTTTACATTGGGTGCTTCTACATGTGATTCTATTTACTTGTTTTTATATACAGGTTGAGTATCCCATATCCAAATATTCTGACACACGGAATATTCCGAAATACGGACTTTTTTGAGTGAGAGCGAGATAGTGAAATCTTTGTTTTCTGTGGCTCAATGTACTCACACTTTGTTTAATACACAAATTTATTAAAAATATTGTATTAAATGACCTTCAGGCTGTGTGTGTAAGGAGTATATGAAACATAAATGATTTGTGTGAATGTACACACACTTTGTTTCATGCACAAAGTTATTAAAACTATTGTATTAAATTACCTTCAGGCTGTGTGTATAAGGTGTATATGAAACATAAATGTATTCTGTGCTTAGATTTAGGTCCCATCACCATGGTATTTCATTATGGTATGCAATTATTCCAAAATACGGAAAAATCCCATATCCAAAATACCTCTGGTCCCAAGCATTTTGGATAAGGTATACTCAACCTGTATATATATGTGTGTGACCATTGTGTTGAAAATAATTTTTTTATGTGGAAAACAAAAAATTTAAAAATCAAGATATTGATTGTTCATCTTAAAATGTTGCATCTTCATTCAGCCAGAATTTATTGATTGGTAACAGGAATTTAAATCGGCACAATAGCCGCATCAATTTCTTTTGATATAATCAGCTGTCATGTCCTAATCTACCACTGCTATGCAGATGACCTGTCTCTTGCTCTGGGTACTGAGAACCCAGTACCAATCCTAAATGGTTGCTGAGCTCCAGGTGTTGGTGATGCCAGTTGCTGGCAATAGTGGAGAAGACAGGGTGGCTGGCAGTATTGGTGGTGGCAGTAGTGGGGGAGACAGGGCGGGCGGCAGTGTGGGGAGACAGGGCAGTAGTGGGGGGAGACAGCGCGGGTGGCAGTAGTGGGGGGAGACAGCGCGGGTGGCAGTAGTGGGGGGAGACAGCGCGGGTGGCAGTAGTGGGGGGAGACAGCGCGGGTGGCAGTAGTGGGGGGAGACAGCGTGGGTGGCAGTAGTGGGGGAGAGACAAGGTGGATGGCAGTAGTAGGAGAAGACAGGGTAGGTGGCTGTAGTTGGGGGACACAGGGTGGAACGCCGCAGTGCAGTACCAGGGGCTGCTGGAGGTAGTAAAGAGGTGTATGGGTCCCACACAGAACCAGTTGATAATTAGAGTTAATTATTATGCTTCCTTATTTCTAATGAATCCCTCGGGGATGCAACCGCAATGTGTGTGTCCGCGCAGCCACTGTGCATTTTGCCACCCATGGCAAACTGTGATGCCGGCCACTATGAATGACCCCCATAGGCTGTTGTGCAGGGGGTAAAGTATTTTTTAAGTTTAAAATATAGACAACAATATGTGTATTAAAGATATGAAATAAAATCGTTGAAAAACAAATGATTTCCGGTGTGATTTTGGCTGAGTCCGATTTTAACAGCTCATCTAAATAGTTGGATGATATTACGGGGGATGTAGGGGTCTCTCTGTGTAAATAGTTTTATCATTTGTTGGTTTTATATAAATTATGTCTGTTCAAATGTTGTTTATTTTACTTATAGGTGAATTAGTTTTTTTGGATTTAAAAAAATAACTTACCTGACCCTTTCCTGGAAATGTCCATGTATGAAGGTATGGGAGATACCTGCTGAAGTCCCTCCTACTTACATTTGGGAGGTACGGTTGTTTTGGGGGAATTAGCAGCAAATATGAACTGATACATTGGCTCCATAACGTCTCGCTGACACTCTGATTTTTGCAAAAATATGTTACACAAAATGACATTTGCATTAACAACTATTAATTAGGCAAGAAAAACACAACACAATTTAAAAAAAAAAATCTTTAGATACAAAAAATTAAAGAAATTCACCAATTCTTGTCTGGACTCATTGACTCTATCAGGAGAACAAGAGACATTTTAGCAAGGACTATGCCACCAGTAACCAATAGAGCAGGGCTGGCCAAACCAGTCTTTGAGATCTACCAACAGTACACATTTTCCAGACCACCTAGCTGGTGCACAGGTGTAGTCATTACTAATTAAGATGTGCTGCATTCATTCCTAACTGACAATTCTACAGATCTCCAGGAGGCCTGGAAAACATGAACTGTTGGTAGATCTCGAGGACCGGTTTGGCCAGCCCTGCAGTAGAGGAACCAGGCGTATCCCACAGAATATCAGTGCTGCCTCCATACATGGGGGAGAGAAGATAAAGAGCAGATTTCTGAACAGTGCTTTAAGGAGGAACACAAGAAGTGCATAGATCACAATGATCAGAAGTCTGGAACAATGAGGTCAAGAAACCAACACTGTGGTACTAATGACCTCAATACAGATCATTTGGAGCAAGAGACTAGGGTAAGGGCAGCAACAATTTTTTTAAACACAACTGAAAATCCTGTTTGAAAAAAACTAATTATTAATGAAAAAATCGAGAACCGTCCAGTACAGAGGACTGTGTACTCAGCATGTCTAAGACTGTGTACACATGGTGCGATGCACCGCACAGCCGGACATTGACTACTAGACGCCAATATAGTCAATGTTGGGCTTCCTGCACAGTCTACTATTCCTTGCGATGCCAATCCCGCACATCGGCACCACAAGGACTATACACACGGTGCGATATGCACTATATTTTCTTTTACGATTTTGACTATATGGTGAAAATCAAAAGAAATATCGCACCGTGTGTACACAGCTAAAGTACGTACCACTAGACGACGCACTGGAATGGGAGGAGGGGATGGGCTGTGTGGGTCCCGGCAGAAAACAGCTAATTTGTTGGGGGTTTCCCTGCGCATACTGCATGGGTTGGTGATGTAGGGTAGGTGGGTGGGGGCACATTTGGGAGACAGCACCTGACAGGAGGCGTTATCTCACATGTGAAGGGATGGAAAGGTCTGAGTTAATGTGAATGGGGTGTGCTGCAGTTATAGGGAATGTCCTCTCCCCTTTATAAATACTTGGGATAAGGTTGGTTTATTATCCTCCCTGCGCTATCGCCCCTCGGTGTCTGATGCCGGTAGTCTGGCTTATTAAAGCCTTTGTTGTGTAATGAATGACATCTGCCAATGAAATGCAATATCCTGAACCGGTTCTGGAACCTTTACTTATGATGATATGAAATGGAGTAGGCATACATATACAGTGCATTAATGCAGAAATCACTATTGTATGAATCAAATATATAAAGTACCGTGGTGTAAAATCATTCAGTTCATGTGAAAGTTCCGTGCACTCAGCATCTAATGCGGAGATGAATGAGATATCCAATGATCACTATCGGTGGTAGAGACCGGAGACCCGTGTCTCTACAGTGGCTACAAGTCTGTGTAGTCTTGAGCGCTACCGTTGCGGCCATTCGTCTCAGACGGTTGGTCTTGTTCCAGACTTCCCCGCCAGCTTGCGTCCTGCACCTGGCTTGTCGTTGCCTGTCCCCAATATCCCTCATGGACTACGAGAAAAGGATTTACCGGTAGGTATTTAAAATCTTATTTTCTCTTGCATCCTAGAGGATGCTGGGGTCCATATTAGTACCATGGGGTATAGACAGGTCCACTAAGAGCCACTGGCACTTTAAGAGTTTAATAGTGTAGGCTGGCTCCTCCCTCTATGCCTCTCCTACCAGACTCAGTTTAGAAAATGTGCCCGGAGGAGCCGGTCACAGCTAGGGGAGCTCCATAGGAGTTTTTCTAGTTTTTTTTCTTCTTAGAGTTAGGCACAGGGAGGCTGCTGGCAACAGCCTCCCTGCTTCGTGGGACTTAGAGGGGCAGTAGTGTCCAACCCTGAGAGGTTAATGGCCACTATCTCTATTGACAGGACACTGAGCTCCTAAGGGTGATGATCGTTAGCCGCCCGAGACAACCGCTCACTCCCGCAGCATGCCGCCACCCCCTAATGGAGCCAGAAGTTTCCAGTGGCGAGTGAGTCACCAGCTCCCCGGACAAGAGGGAAGCTGGTGTGAATGGCGGCTACAGCGTAGGAGCGCAGTACTAACCACTCCGGAGAGCTCAGCGGTACACAGTGTGGCACTGAGGGGCGCACTGATCCAGCGCAGATACCCTTCACTGGTCATCAAGGCTATCAGGGACCTCGGTAACGCTGCTAGCAGAATCCTCAGGCCAGTATAATCCTTTGAAAGTGCGGGAAGAGGCGCCATTTCCAGGTGGCGGGGCTTCTCCTCAGAGTGGACCCAGCAGCGTTTAGCGCCATTTTTCTCCCTGCAGATGTAGCTCCAGAGACGCTGACAGTCCCTCCACACGACTCCAGCTATCCTGTGCGGTACCAAGGGGTTGCAGAAGGGGGGGAGGCTGTGTATTGCTGTGTAGTCTATGAAGGGTACACAGTCAGCGCCAGGTGGGATATACTGCCTAAATAAGCGCTGTGTGCTCTGGCTCCAACCTCTGTGCTTCTCTGAACGATTTTGGGGGGGAACTGTGTCTGACATTTTTACTGTGTGAGTGTGGGTGTATGCTTGCTCACTGACCCATGTCCGGCATATCTTATGCTGCAGAGGATGCTTCTACAGAGGAGTCCATTCCATGTACCCAGGAATATAATGTATTGTCTCAGATTCCTGTTTCTGAGCCAGAATGGCTGACTTCTATTAAGGGAATGATCTCTCAGATCTCTACAAGAGAAGACCATACTGAGACTGAAACTAAAGGAGTCTATGGCAGTTTGGTCCGTTTCCGTTTCCAACCCTTCTAAATTCCCTAGCGTATACCCAAAGAAACGTGCGCTTGCTCAGATTATGCAAGATGACACAGATACCGACTCTGACACAGCAGACAGTGATGGGATGTGCTGAGGAGGGCGGCATCCCTTGCAAAAGGGGTGCAGCTGATGATTGAGGCCATTACAACTTCCCTGTGTCCAAAGTTAAATCCTGGGAAAACCCAGAGAAGAAATTCCAGATCCCCAAAAGGGTACTGGTTGCTTTTCCCTTCCCTGAAGAGGATAGGAAAAGTTTGGAGACCCCACCCAAAGTTGACGCCTCTGTTTCCAGACTGTCAAAAAAGGTGGTTTTACCTGTCCCGGGTTCTACTGCATTGAAAGAACCGGCTGATCATAAGATTGACACTACGCTCAAATCCATATACACTGCTTCAGGGGGCATTAAGGCCTACTATTGCCTGTGCATGGATCTCTAAAGCTATAGTAAAGTGTTCAGGCATGGTACTAGAGGGCTTAGATACAATGGATAGAAGTGAACTGTTTTTACGCAACATACAGGATTCTGCGGGGTTCATGGTGGAATCCATGAAGGATCTGGGTACGCTGAATGCAAGGTTATCTTCCATGTCTGTCTCAGCTCGCGGGGGGCTCTGGCTACGCCAATGGTCTGCCGACGCGGAATCCAGGAGAAGTGTGGAGAACCTACCCTACACAGGTCAGGCTCTATTTGTGGAAGTGTTGGATGCATGGATTTCCACGGCAACCGCGGGTAAGTCCCCTTTTCTTCGCTCAGCTCCGCCTTCTATGAAGAAACCATTTCTTCATAGCACCGAGGGTCTTCACCAAGGTGATAGCAGAGAAGATGGTTCTCCGCAGACAGGGAGTGAACATAATTTCATATCTGGATGATCTGTTGATAAAGGCATCGTCCAGGGAGAAGTTGTTACAGTCCATTACTCTCACGACTCATTTGCTCAGGGAACACGGTTGGATCCTGAACCTTCCAAAGTCACATTTGGAGCTGACAAGGAGATTGTCTTTCCTGGGGATGATCCTCGACACGGAAGTGCAAATGGTGTTTCTACCAGTGGAGAAAGCGTTGGTGATACAGTCAATGGTCTGGGATGTCATGAAGCCTGCCAGGGTATCAGTTTATTAGTGCATGCACCTTCTGGGGAAGATAGTTGCCTCTTACGAGGCTCTACAGTATGGAAGATTTCATGCTCGGTCATTCCAACTGGATTTCCTAGACAAGTGGTCGGGATCTCACCTACACATGCACCAGAGGATACGTCTTTCGCCGAAAGCAAGGATTTCACTCCTCTGGTGTCTGCAACTGCCTCACCTTCTGGAGGGCCGCAGGTTTGAGGTTCAGAACTGGATCCTTCTAACCATGGATACAAGTCTCAGGGGTTGGGGCGCAGTCACCCAAGGGGAAACCTCCCAAGGAAGGTGGTCAAGTCAGGAATCCTTTCTTCCAATAAACATCCTAGAACTAAGAGCCGTGTACAATGGTCTTTTACAAGCAGCACCACTTCTGCAAGATCAGGCCATTCAGGTACAGTCGGACAATGTAAATGACAGTGGCCTACATAAACCAACAGGGCGGAACGAAGAGCAGAGCTGCAATGTCAGAGGTGACAAGAATCTTCCTCTGGGCAGAAAGGCACGCAGTGGCGCTGTCAGCGATCTTCATTCTGGGAGTGGACAACTGAGAAGCAGACTTCCTCAGCAGGCACGATCTCCATCCAGGTGTAGGGGGCCTCCATCCGGAGGTGTTCACAGAGGTGACCAGTCGTTGTGGTGTGCTTTAAATAGATATGATGGCCTCGCGTCTCAACAAGAAACTTCGGAGGTACTGTTCCAGTTCGAGAGACCCACAGGCAGTGGCGGTGGATGCCCTGGTAACGCCGTGGGTGTTCAAGACAGCGTATGTGTTCCCTCCACTTCCACTCATTCCAAGAATTCTAAAGCTTGTAAGAAGAACAAGAGTTCAGGCGATCCTCATTGCTCCGGACTGGAAAAGGAGGGCTTGTTACGCGGATCTGCTGGATCTACTACTGAAAAAGTCCTCTTCGGGAGGATCTTCTGCAACAGAGGCCGTTCACTTATCAAGACTTACCACGGCTACGTTTGACGGCATGCAGGTTGAGCGGCAGATTTTAGCTTGGAAGGGTATTCCGAACGAGGTTATTCCTACCCTGATACAGGCTAGGAAAGGAGTAACGTCTAAACATTACCATCGAATTTGGAAAAGGTATGTGTCTTGGTGTGAATACAAGAAATTTCTTGCGGTGGAGTTTCAACTTGGATGGTTTCTCCTCTTCCTGCAAGCAGGTGTGGATATGGGCCTGCGGTTGGGATCCATAAAGGTCCAGATTTCGACTTTATCCATTTTCTTCCAGAAA
This sequence comes from Pseudophryne corroboree, assembly GCF_028390025.1. NCBI lineage: Eukaryota > Metazoa > Chordata > Amphibia > Anura > Myobatrachidae > Pseudophryne > Pseudophryne corroboree. Next base: position 1,572 of record NW_026967523.1, on the reverse strand, counting down.
AAAATTGGCTGCCCTTCCTGAGGTTCAGACCTTTTTGAAAGGGGTTCTGCATATCCAGCCTCCCTTTGTGGTACCAACGGCACCCTGGGATCTTGACGTGGTGTTGCATTTCCTGCAATCGGATTGGTTTGACCCTTTATAGGAGGCTGAGGTCAAGTTTCTCAAGTGGAAGGCTGTCACATTGTTGGCCTTGGCTTCTGCGCGTAGTGTGTCAGAATTGGGGGCTTTGTCCTGTAAAAGCCCCTACTTAATCTTCCATGAAGATAGAGTGGAGCTCAGGACGCGTCAACAGTTCCTTCCTAACGTTGTGTCGGCTTTTCATATCAAACAACCTATTGTGGTGCCAGTGGCTACGGACTCCTCAATTGCTTCAAAGTCCTTGGATGTTGTGCAGGCTTTGAAGATCTATGTGAAGAGGACTGCTCGTCACAGAAAATTGGACTCTCTGTTTGTCCTTTATGATCCCAAGAAAATTAGGTGTCCTGCTTCTAAGCAGACGATTTCTCGCTGGATTAGGTTCACTATCTCGCATGCATATTCTACGGCAGGATTGCCGTTCCCAAAATCTGTACAGGCCCACTCTACTCATAACGTGGGTTCTTCCTGGGCGGCTGCCCGGGGTGTCATGGCTTTGCAGCTTTGCCGTGCTGCTACTTGGTCGGGGTCAAACACATTTGCTAAGTTCTACAAGATCAATACTTTGGCCTCTGAGGACCTCAAGTTTGGTCAATCAGTTCTGCAGGAGCCTTCGCGCTCTCCCTCCCATTCTGGGAGCTTTGGTACATTCCCATGGTACTAATGTGGACCCGAGCATCCTCTAGGACGTAAGAGAAAATAGGATTTTAATTACCTACCCGTAAATCCTTTTCTAGTAGTCCGAAGAGGATGCTGGGCGCCCACCCAGCGCTTCGTTATCCTGCAGGGGTTACTTGGTTCAGTACTGCTTTGTTACTAGTTAAGTACTGCATTTTTTTTACTGGGTTCAGTAATGTTTAAGCTGTTGCTGAGTTTTCAGGCTAGTTAGCTTGGATTTGCCTTGTTTGTGTGAGCTGGTGTGAATCTCGCCACTATCTGTGTAATATCCTCGAAGTTGTCCGTCTCCTTGGGCACAGTTTCTAGACTGAGTCTGGTAGGAGGGAAATAAAGGGAGGAGCCACTATTAAATTGTTAAAGTGCCAGTGGCTCCTAGTGGACCCGTCTTTACCCTATGGTACTAATGTGGACCCCAGCAACCTCTACGGACTGCGAGAAAAGGATATACCGGTAGGTAATTAAAATCCTATTTTCTTGCTTGAACTTCCATAGTACCCTGGGCAGGAGTGACACTGGAGGGAACACGTATGGCAGCTGAAAGTTCCATGGAATTGCCAGTGCGTCCACAAGCGCTGCTTGAGGATCCCTTGATCTGAAGACCGAAACCTTGTGATTGTGTCAAGACGCCATCAGGTCCACATCTTGTAGGCCCCACTTGTCTACTAGGAGTTGAAAGACCTCTGGATGAAGACTCCACTCTCCAGCATGAACATCCTGACAACTGAGGAAATCCGCTTTTGTTGAGGACTCTGGGAATGA